>NW_028097047.1:57628-84194 GCF_014824575.4 Sturnira hondurensis
GTTTAACCCTCCCACCCGCAGGGACCTTCAGCAATGTCTAAGGATGGGTTTGTCACAACTAGGGACATGCCGCTGACATCTAATGGGTGTGGGCCAGGGACCCGGCTCAACATCCTAAAATGCACATGACAGTCCCCACAGCCAAGAACACCCAGCCCAGGGTGTCATCAGTGCTGGGGGCGAGAGGAGCTGTCTCGAGACACTCACAGGTGGTGGTCTCACAGCTGCAGTGGGACCTGTGGCGGGCTGTTCAAGGGAGGCACCGGCATGTCCTCGGTGTTTATTGACAACGGGACTAAAGGAGACTCAAGGAGGGTCTCCTTGCTACAGTCTCTCCTGGGGTCACATGAAGAGAGCCTGTGGAGATGCGTGGGGGATATGCCCCTTTGGGGGAGGGAGCCTGCCTTTCAGAGCTGGCTGACCTCAGGTGAAGCCGCCCCACGGGAGGCACCGCCCACCTCCCCCTACCTCTCACCCATGTCCCTGGCACTGACACGTGTCTGACTCACAGAGAGAGCCACTGAAGGAACTCTAGGACGCAGCCCAGGGACAAACTAAGAAGATGGGTATGAGCCAAACCCATTCCACACTGTGTGTAATTCAAAGCATTATGCTGTGTGCCTTCAACTCATGCAGTGATGTATGCCAGTTGTTTTTCAATAAAACTAGAAAAAATTTACTCCTTTGGGTAAATTAGAAAAATCTACATTATTTTACCATCTTTTGATGATTTTTTCAAAGGCCACAAAGCAAACTTTAATAAATTCCAAATAAATACAAATAAATCATGAATATCATAATCTTAGATCACAAGTCAATAAAAATGAACTTCTTTAAAGTCAGAATAAACTCCTCCTGGCTAGAGATGTTAAGACTTTAACCTTAAGAAGCTGTGGACACATCAGCACCCCAGTGGGAAAGAACAGCAAGGGAAACAGACCCCCGGGTCGGAATCCCCTGGACGCACGAACACAGTGCCCACAGGCGCATCCGAGATGTTATTTTGTCAAAGACCCAAATTCTCATTTACTCCTTTCGTGTCTTGTTCATATAACAATTTACAGGAAAGGACTTATTGATATACTTTTGTATGTATTCATTCCACAGAAATATACAGGTACAAGAACATAAATGTACACATAGGTATTCATTGAAGTCTTTAAGTATAATTTTAAAAGTAACTTACTAATAGAGTAACTAAAACAACATGTACGATACTGACGTCCTTCAGTTAACAGCGGCCTGCAGGCAGTAAAGACACAAAGATGACCACTAGTGACCACCAGCCTCTGCGCGCACACAGCCACGTGTACCGTAAGTCCTTACCAACTGCTCCCTTTTTCACAGACAAAGGAACTGAGGCTCAGAGAGAAATGCTTCCTGAGAGCCACACAAAGGGGCCGTGTGGAGCCGGGTTTAACTGCGACTCTGTGAGTCCCCGGAGCACAGAGTGGCTGGTGACCCAGGCTGCCCCACAGGGAGACACCGAGCCTCCCGGCGGCCTGTGTTTTTGTTCGGGGTTGGTGCAGGACAGAAACAGCAGGAACAAAGGAGAAGTCAAAACTAGCCATACCTGAGCTAAAATGAAAAAGGTGACTCAATCACAGCATTTAAAACAAAACAAAAGATATCGTCCTGATGAGGAAAACATCCTGCCATGTAGTCTATCAGAATGAAAGAGAAGGTGGGCCCTGGAACCCTTTTGGGGAAGGGAACGGCAGTGACACGAAGTGACACAGAGCGCATATGAGCAACAGCCACGTCCGCAGGGCTCAGGGGCAGGGCAGCCTGGGGAATGGGGGTCCCTGGCCGGTCGTTGCGAGCAGCGCAGCGCGCCCAGCACGGAGGGCCCTGCGTGCCCGGGTGGCGGCTCGCAGCGTGTGAACGGCCTCCTGTGGCAGAGCAGGTCCTTCCCCGAACTCAGCACGCTGACCAACGTCTTGAAGAGAAAATAATGCGTTCCTTTCTCACTGTGATAAATTATGATAAAAAACACCACATGAAAAACTTTCATACCTAGAAATTTATGAAAAGTAGTTGACTATTTTTATGTCTCAAACTGAAAAAAAATCACCACAGTTATAATAGGGTTTCCTTTCTCTTGTGGTCTGAGGGTACAATGGGAAGACAGACATCACAGGAGCAGAGCAGCTAATACACTGAGGGGTTGACATGTGTCAGGCGCTAAGTTCTTTATGTAATTATCTCACTTAGTTCTCCAAACCTGATGAGGAAGATACTATTACCCTCATCTTACAGGAGGGTCAGCTAAGCCTGAGGACAGTTAAGTGACTTGCAGAAGTCCGCAGGGTTTACTAACAGGCGTCAAGCACTGAGGATACAACAAACGATTTGAACTTGGGAGGATATTTGCATTAACTATTTGCATTAACAAACAGAAGGATAATTTGTTTCTGTCATTACACCTGAGAGATCTGCCCCCACCAGTGCCTTGTGAGCTGGGTTAAAATGTAACAAGTGGTTCCTCCAATGCACCTGTTCACAGTGCATCCAGACCTTACCCTCAAGGAACTTCACTCTGAAAACACACACTGGACAGAAATACCACACTCTTTATATAAATCTAGAACCACTGTAATTCTGGAATGCCAGATTAAAAGTCATTGGATATTACTCATTTATGGAGGAGAAAGTCATCTCTATGCATTTCCTAATTTCCAGAAAGTTCCTTACAGAAAGAAGTAGGCTCACCTGAGGCTGAACCACAGAGAGCAGAGGTGGGCAGAGCGCCAAGGCGGGAATCCGTGGCGCACAAAGGAGTGTGACCGAGAAGAAGAAGGTGTTGAAGAAATGGGGCACCCAGTGACAGCTGCCACAGGGTCGTGGTGCAGAGCGTGGTGGGAGGATGCTCACGTGTGTGGCGGCATAAGGCACCACTTCAGAAAGAGGACTCTGGCCCGAGTGGCAGGGCAAAGGTGAACGTGCCACTGATGACTGCTGAGGCCACACAAAGGCAAGCAACTGTGCAAGAGGCACACTAGTACCTATTGCTGAGTGGGGCTCATCAGGATTCTTGATGAAGAATTCACCCTCAAAACCCTCCTCACTGAAACCCTAGGCGCCAGAGAGGGAGAAGACGTGAGATAAGCAGATGCACTTAGCGGCAAACAGAATCCAACCCCTTGATTTCTCTCAAGGGTCCATTTCTCAGGATAGAGGGGTTGGATTCATAGCACAATCTTAGATCTGAAAACAACACCAAACATGTTTTCCCAAGAAAGACTGCTAGTGTCTGGTAGTTCTAAGCTTGGAAAGGCTGATGGGCATCCTTATAATGGGAAAACTTAAGGCAAAAGTGAATCATCTCCATTGCCTTTACATCCAGGAAGAACAGTTGTTCTTGTTGTTTTCCTTAAGATTTTACTCATTTATTTTTTTTTTAGAGAGAAGGGAAAGGAAGGAGAAAGAGAGGGAAAGAAACATCAACGTGTGATTGCCTCCCATGCATCCCCTATTGGGGACCTGGTGCACAACCCAGGCATGTGCCCTGACTGGGAATAGAACTGGCGTCCCTTTGGTTCACAGGCCTGAGCTCAATCCACTGAGCGACACCAGCCAGGGCAGTTGTTTTTCTTTCTGGGACTCTGCATAAGAACAGGGGGCACAAATTCAAGTGGTAATAAATTACCCAAATGTTTCTTCTACTCCCAACCTCCGCCTACTTTAGAGGAGAGGGAAGAGGGGGGCCAGAGGACCACGTGACAAGCACTAAAAAATTCCCTCCTTGGCAATATGGCAGGCAAGACAAATAAACAAAAAAGCAAAACTTGCCTGTCAGTCCTTCCCTTAACAATCATCAGTCAAGCACCATACTTTGCTGTGTATAATGGCTACACAGCATGGGTACGATAATCCCTTGTATAATGCGCACAAAAATGCCCATGCACATTACACATGGCCAAGTACTGTGAATATGTTTGTAACCCTTTGTTATTTGATGTCCAGTACTTCACTCCATTACTACAGCTTGATTTAAATAGTTGTTTCTACTCTTAGCATTAACTTAGCTGGAAACACCAAACGTTAACTGAAAAAGCAAACATATCCCTGGGCTACAGACAAGTCCACTGCGCGCTGAACGGTACGCTGCTCACCGTGATCCAAGGAATAGTACACAGTGCTCTCCCCGCTGCATTTTTGCCAATCTGTTAAAAAATGAGTATAATTTTGATTCACTCACACGAGATGGCTAGTGTTGTGTCGGCTGTTGTCACTTTTAATTTGACAACCTAAGGGAAAAGGGGTCAGTGCCCCTGACTAAACAGTCAGGTAGCACGTGTTTTAAAAACTCTTGCAGCGCACTGGGTAAAATCGCTGTCTCAGAGTGCCCCCTGCCGGTCAGCCTCTTCTCCGTCCTGCCTGACTGGTCTCCATGGTTCAAGTTGCTCCCAGAGGTCTCTGCACACCGCCCCCCGCCCCGAGTGGAAAGGAAAGCTTTACTTGCCCTGCACCTGGATTCTTCCTCTTCCTCCGAGTCCTTTTCAGGTGGGCATTTCTTCAAAAGATTCCTGAGTCGCTTTGCATTCTGAGTTCAATGTTCATTCACTTTGCAAATTTGATGTATTTCTCAGAAATGTTGATGGCTCACCATGTGTTTTTTAGATATGTCAGCGTGCCCCACCTCAGGGTTCAGGAGTGGGATGGGTCCCCTCCCCATTGATTCCTTTGCCCCTCAGTCCCTGTGATCCTTGCCCTGGGTGTCCTCGCTGTCCCTCCCCCGCACCCCTCCCCCCCAGTGGTTCCTCGGCAACATGGCCTCAGGAAGCTGCAGCCAAGGTGCTAGAGAGCAAAGGGAGGTGAGAGTGTAACATTGTGAAATGTGAATTTATCTTGCTGTTGATTTTTAAATCATTCATGCATTTATCTCACTTTGGGTTTGTGGCAGTAAGCCTCCTGGACTCAACCGTGGAATTAAGGTCAATGTCTACAGCTGTGGTTTTCCTGGAATTACTGTTAATGCCACCTTCAGTTGTACCAACCCTGAGTCCAGTTGCTTCCCACACCCCATCTGGGCACCGTCCTCTTACAACAGGAAGCAGGTGGCCTTCCAGCTGGGCTCCTGCTGCCCCTCATGCCCATTACACACATGTCAGGCACAGTGGCCTTCCCGTTGTGAATCAGGGCGTGTCCTCACCACCACCTCCCACACTCCAGTGTCCCCCTCCTTGGGCAGAGTGAGCTCCCTTCCCCTCACCTCTGCCTGCCAGCCCCCCAGGATAGGGGCCTCTGACCGTCCTGGCCTCTTCCCACCGCCCTCAGCCTGGCTCACTGGTCCCTACTCAGCCAGTGTCTGGACACTGCCCGTCCTCACTCGGGCACCTGCCCTGCTGTGACTCCCTGTGGCCCCTCCTCTCCAGGGACCACACGGCTGCTCCTCACACCACTCAGGTCCCTGCTCAAGTGTTCAGGGTCACGTCCCCAGGGACGTCCTGTCCAACAACCTGAGAATATGCTCTGCCGTCCTGCACCCCCAATCCAGCCCACGCATGTTTTTCTCCACAGTGGTTATCGCTGATCTTAGAACAAATCTTGTTAATTGTGAGTATCACAGAAATACATGTTCAGTGAGAAGGGGCCTTGTCTGGTTCCTCACCACTGCATCCCCAGCATCGGCACCAGCTCGCAGAGGGGCTCAGTGGGTCCGTGTTCAATGAGTGGATATGTCAGTGCAGCGATTTAGAGAAGCAGTTTGACCCTGTGTGTGAGGAGGCGTAAAAATGTTTAAATGCGTTGGCCTAATATTGGCCATTGGAGTAGCCTACCAATTTAGATATTCCAAGCAGAGAAGAATCTCCATGCACAACAATGCTCATCCAATCATTAGTCACAAGAAGAGCAGGTGAGAGCAGGTGGGCGAAGAAAGGGTCTGGTTGTGCTCTGTTGTCTGAAATCACATGCAGCTTGTAAAGGGGTGTAAATCATGCAGAGTTTACAACATGGGAAACTGCTTGTACAGTAACACACTTCAGACATAACGTTCACAGTAACTCATACGATACAAGTGCAACTTTCTAAACTGAATGTACATACATATATATCTTTATATAATATGTAACCATATATTTAGACAGAATTATACAATATATCACCTCTTAATATTTATTTTTAACTTCATTTTTTAATTACCATTGACATACAATATTATTTGCATTTGTTACAGGTGTACAGCATGGTGGTTAGACAGTCACATAACTTCCCCAGTGTGTTCCCCTCCATAATTCGAGTCCCACCTGTCACCAAACGTAGTTATCCCAGTGTTACCGACGGTGTTCTCCGTGCTGCACTTGATACACAGAAAACCACAGAGTGACAACCAGGACCCCACACCGGGCGGCCCCAGGGCGCCGCTCACACTGGGGTCCATGAACTCCCCACGGCGGAAGGGTTAGCAGTGGTCTTTGAGGGGAGGCCGTATTTCTATATTTCGTCTGTGTGTTTTAAAGTCTTCTGTAGTGGAAAGGCTTTTCGTTTTTCTTATATGGAAAACAGTTTTACATTTCAAAGTAAAACATTTGAGGTAAATATTTCGTGCCAACCTCACACGAAGTCTCTCCGCTGGACTGCAGAGAACAGAGATCCCTGCTGGGGGCTCCTCAGAAGAAGAAACGAACTCTTCGTCCGCAGCCCATGCCCCACCCTCGGTCACGGGCGCAGAGGGGCAGCGGGGGCAGCGCTGAGAAGGCCGTCAGCATGTGGGTGTCTGACTGCGCTGTCGGCCTGGAGACTTGGAGGAGCCTGTGGAGCCCACCTGGGCGTGAGCCCACCTGGGCGTGAGCCGTGCGCGCGGAGGCCCCACAACGTGGGAAAAGCAGCTGGGACCCCGGGATGGGCAGTGCGTCCTCGTCCGTGGGACCCGGTGAAGGACGGGCCCAGGGAGGGTTCCCACCTTTCTTTGGTTGTGCGCGGGGGGGTGGGGGGGTGGGGGGGTGAGTCTTCGGGGACCAGCGAGGTGCAGGTGCCTGGCACGCCCAGAGCCATCTCCAGTTCCTCCTCTGAGGACCCTCCTGCACGACCCAAAGCGACATGCTCATTTGCGAGCAGGTTTTCTTCATGAATGAAATACCCCTGACATTAAGGCTAATCACGTCATTCCCAGCGAATCCTGCTAATAGGATAAGCTCCAAACTCCCGCTGAAAATTGGTCTCAGACTTGCACCCGAGGGTTTGCATCGGAGGCCGGAGGTCATTTGGGGTTTACACCTGGTGGATGTAGAGGACGTCCTGACGGACAGCTCTCTCCAGGGGGCAGCGAGGGGAGCTCCGAGGGGCAGATGAAGTCCCGGGTGGTCTCAGACGGGTGGGCAGACTCTGAAGCAGCCCTGAGTTCACCACACACAGGTTTGGGGATGTATTTCCAAGCCTTTTAAAAATCAATAGACAAAACACATCACTGAAAACTTACCATTTTAAATTATAAAACTCAACGATACTTAGAACACACACGGTGTTTTGCAACCATCACCAAGACCCGTCTCCAGAGCAACCCCGTCCCCCACGAAGGAAATCGCTCACCCGTGGATCAGTGCCCCCACCCCTCGCCCCGGGCCCATGGAATCGCTCACCCGCTTCCTGTCTCTATTTGCCTCTTCCAGATACTTGATATAAGTGGAATCACACAGTAGGTAGCCTCTTGTGTGGCTTCTTTCATTCATCAGAATGTTTCAAGGTTCGCCCATATTGAAGTACGTTGAGTGCTCCATTTCTCAATCACCAAATAACTTTCCCTGGGGATTGTGTTTATTGTTCGTTGCGGGTTACAGTTGGTTGTTCAGTGACTTCTCTAAACCATTTTTGCACAGACTGTGCTGTGTCTCTGGTCACTGAAGTCTCTCTTCTGTGGGCGGGTGGTCAGCTAGTGACGTGAGGGACATTTCCTTCAGTGTCTGGAGACAAAAGAAAGAGAGAAAACCCGTCTCAGCGTCTGGAGCTGGGCTGTGTGTGCTGAGACGCCCCCAACACCCGCCTCCGCGGTTCACTGCTCTGGCCTTTGCCACCACTTCCTGCTGCTGAGGAGACTGAGGGTCAGCCAGGGGTGTGACCTCCTGTCTTCTCGGGTCTTTTCTGATCAGACGCCCCAATCCAGGTTCTAGGTTTTCTAGGCTTTCTAATGTGGCCGTCTAGGTTCCCAGAAAGATGGGAACGTTTCCTCAGCCCTTATGGCCCGTGGCCACTCACTCCCAGCTCTTTCTCCCACGTTTTCCTCCACGTCCATTATCTGCTCCGGCTGTGTCTTTGCCCATGACGGCCGCTGGTTCATTGGCACTTAAGTAGATCTGGGAAGTGGGCTTTGCCTCAGTTCATTCTCTCCCCAGAGAGAGTTCTGACTTAGAGGAAATAAAGACGAGCCGTTTTCGTTCATCCTGCAAGGAGCCCCTGATGATCACCGCAGGAAACCCCAGGGCTCTGGCAGGGGTTTCCTCTGCACCCAGAGCCCACCCAGAGGAGCAGCACTGCCTTCAAGGTCATGGCTCTGATGGGGAGGGGCAGGGGCCAAGGGCAACCAGACAGCACAGAGCTGTCCTGTTCACTTCTGTTGTCTTGTCTGTTTTAGGCATTTTCTTGGTAACTGTAAACACTCCATGTTTTTCCAGAGTTCTGATGCGGTTGATTCTGACAGTTTTTGCTAATTTTTCAGCGTTCCATGTAAGGATGGACCTTTGAAGTTTCCCACGCCACCATTTTCTCTGATGCAACTCCATTTAACCTCTTTTAAATGGTGCTTATGCATCACAATTCCTGGTCTTCTAAGGACTAGGCAGCTCATTCATTTAGTCATGTTGATGGACACATACCTCATCCCAGGTGCTGTGTGTAAGAAGTGGCATCTGAGTGGAAGCAACCCCCTCTCTCAGCCGTCAGGGATGACACAGCCTCGGTGTGTGTGGGGGGAACGCAGGTGGAGAAATCGTAACATGACGAGGTAAGTGTTTTATGTATCTTTTTCTGCATTGTTAATATTCTATTAAGGTAGTATTAATTTATTTGGACCTATTATTACCCATTAATTTTTCTACTTTTCTTGTTGTATATTTCTTTGACATTGTGAATATAGAATAGGTATTTTGCTAATAAATCAAGTTGTACTTATGTATATATTTTTAATATATTTCATTGATTATGCCATTAGTTTTCCCTTTCCCCCCCTTCATTCTCCTCTACCCTGCACACCCTCTCCACCCACATTCCCCCCTTTAGTTCATGTCCATGTGTCTTAAGTTCTTTAGCTTCTACATTTCCCACACTACTCTTGCCCTCCCCCCTATTTTCTCTCCACCGTCTATACTACTTATTGTCTGTACCTTCTCCCCCCGTCTCCTCCTCCCACAACCCTGTTGCTAACCTTCCATGTGTTCTTCATTTCTATGGTTCCACTCCTGGTCTAGCTGTCTACTTAGTTTGCTTTTGTTTTAGGTGTGGTTGTTAGTAACTGTAAGTTTGTTGTCCTTTCACTATTCATATTTTTTATTTTCTTTTTCTTAGGTGAGTGGCTTTAATGTTTCATATAGTAAGGGCTTGGTGATGATGAACTCCTTGAACTTGACCTTATCTGAGAAACACTTTACCTGCCCTTCCATTCTAAATTAAAGCTCTGCTGGATAGAGCAATCTTGGATGTAGGTCTTTGGATTTCATGACTTGGAATACTTCTTTCTAGTCCATTCTTGCCTCTAAGGTCACTTTTGAGAAATCTGCTGACAGTCTGATGGGAACTCCTTTGTAGGTGACTGTCCCCTTATCTCTTGCTGCTTCTAGGATTCTCTCCTTCATTTTAATCTTGGGTAATGTAATTATGATGTGCCTTGGTGTGTTCCTCCTTGGGTCCAACTTCTTTGGGACACTCTGAGCTTCATGGACTTCCTAGAGGTCTATTTCCTTTGCCAGATTGGGAAAGTTCTCCTTTATTATTTGTTCAAATAAGTTTTCCACTTGTTGTTGTTCTTCTTCCCCTTCTTGTACCCCTATAATTCTGATATTGGAATGTTTAAAGATGTCCGGGAGGTTCCTAAGGCTCTCCTCATTTTTTTGCATTCTTGTTTCTTCATTCTTTTGTTTGGTTGTTTCTTCCTTCTGGTCCACTCCCTTGATTTGAGTCCCAGTTGTCTTTCCATCACTATTGATTCCCTGTACATTTCCTTTCATTTCACTTAGTGTAGCCTTCATTCTTTCATCCAATTTGTGACTAAAATCAACCAATTCTGTGAGCATCCTGATCACCAGTATTTTGAACTGTGCATCTGATAAGTTGGCTATCTCTTTGTCACTTAGAAGTATTGGCTCTGGGGCTTTGAGCTGTTCTTCTGTTTGAACCATAATGTTTTGGTCTGTTTGTGCCTGTTATGTACGAGGGGCAGTGAAGTTGCAATTATATTAAAATGCCTTTTTGCACTCTCCTACTTGAAAGATCAATTTTCCAGTCACAAATTCCTAGTCTGAATTCGATGACAATACGTCACTGCCCTCTGGTGGCCATTCCTGACAAGGAGAAGTGACCACATTCTAACTGGGGTTCCTTCCTAGATGATCTGTTTTTCTTCTGCTTTGAGATCACCCTCTGTCTTTCTGTCTGATGTCCCAGTGACACATGAATCCATGCGGGTCTCTGCAAACATGGCTTCCTCCTCACCATCATCCCCCTCCGGCCTTTTCCTCATCCCCTCTTGTCCCCTAACCAGACACACGTTAAACCTCTTCATTCAGTCGCCGTATGTGCTGTGGTCGGCAGAAGAACGATGCACAAACAAGTCCCAACCCTGATCCCGGGGATGTGTGAAGGTGTTCCCTTGCACAGCAGAAGGGACTTTGCAGGTGTGATTCAAGCTTGGACCTGGGAATAAAGAGATTATCCTGATAATGGGGAGAGGGGCAAACCCAGTAACCCGGGTCCTAAAAGTGAACAAGACAGAAAAGTATGGGTCAGACACTGATTCCACCTGGAGAGATTTCTGCACAGTAAGATACGCCCACCCCGTGTTTGTTATCCTTCAAGTGGTGGACTTCACTGAAAGATTTGACGTGTCAATACCCCTGCATTCTTGGCGCTTGGTCATGGTATCTAATGGCTCACAGTGCATCCACAGGTCAGTTACTGTGTTTTCTCAGATTTCCACATCTGCTTCCTAATGTTTCTAGTTGTTCCCTAACTGGCTTTAATGCCTCACAAATGAGTTGTTGATTTTCCCCATATTTTTCTTTCTCTTGAGTATTTCCCAGAGAATCAGGAGTCTTCCTGGAAGGTTTAGTAGAACTTACTGTAATAGATTCCGAATATGGTTGAAGGAAAGTAGAAACTTTGAACTGCTTTACCTTCTTCCTTTGCAGCCTTTCCTGTTGACATGATTTCTTCCTAGTTTAGGGTTGTTTAAATTTCTCCTATAGCAGTGACACATTTATCTAAGACACCACTGTTTTGTTCTTACTTAATTTCACCTGTGTTATTTCCCTTTTCACAGAACAAGCTGCTCCAGCAGGAGGGACCATCAGCAGGCAGCCACCAGATCAGCCTCGGTGAGTGGGAGCCCCAGTGCTGAGCCCATGTGGCTCCACCAGGTGGGCACAGTGTGCAGGGACCCCATAAGCAACCCTGTGTGGTGGGGAGAGGATAAGTGACCCCATCCTTCCAGGCCCCTCCCCACCCGAGTACAACCAGCCCCCCCCACACACACACACAGACACCCTCTGCTGGCATCGCCTCCCACTCCACTATCTCCACCCCCTGCGCCCACGGCAACAGGTCCACCAGCACATGTCTCCTCCTTGGCTCAGCTCCCAGGTCGTTTTCCTCAAGTTCCTGACTTGTCCAGCCAGAGTCCACGGGTCACTCATGCACTCCTCAGGGGCATCTCTCACACCCCCTCCCAGGCGTCTGCTGGGGTTTGATTCCTAGTCCTGGCTTGTCCACCGTTCCAAAGGCTGTCTGGGAGTCAGCTCCCAGGCTGACCGCTCTCCTATCAGACTTTATGTCTCCAACACAGAAATTTGTTTCCTTGGATTTTAAAACATTGCAGAGAATATTTTAATTCACCATTTCTAAAAGGTTTTAGAAAGGATAGTTCTATGTTGGCCTAGAAAGAGCTGTTTCAAAACTCCAGAGAAGCATAATTTCGTGAAGGACCACACCCACGGAGAGCGGTGGACGCATCACAAGTGCGCGGTGGGCTCCCACAAAGGGAACGTGGGATGAACACGCAGGGAACACTCAGCACCCAGGGGCCTCTTGGGTCTCACTCAGTCCCAAACCGTCCCCAGCCCGAGGGACCGCTCTCTGGGTGTCTGACACTGTGGGTGAGCTCTGTCAGCTGTTCAGAGGACGGAATATCACAGCGGACACTGCTCTGCACCGGCTCCCACCCAGCGTCCTGTCCTGGTTCTCGTCCCCACGGCTGTGTGCGGCTGGGGTCTGTTCACTCTCCTGGCTGCACGGGGTGGGATTGTGTGAACAGCCCACACTTGTTGTCCTCTGCTGCTCACGGGCATTTGTTACACCCAGATTGTACGGATTGTGCTGCTGAGTAATTTCTTCCCACTACTTGTCACACACACAGGTGCAAGTCTAGGGGGTTTGCAGCCAGAAGTGACGTGCTGGGTCCTGCGGTGAGTGGATGTTTGGCTGCAGTAAGTGCCGCCATAGCATTTTCCAAGTGTTGAATCAACTGACTCTCGCAGCAGCAATAACGGGACACAGAATTAGTCCCAATTCTTGCCGAGAGCTGATTCTGTCTGAGTTTAACATGAGCTGTGCTGGGAGTTGTGAGTGATGTCACACTGTGACCTACTCTGACCCTCCCCTCCGACACCGACTGTTGGACAATTTCCATGAATGTCGGGGCCGCGTGAACACGCTCACACGGAGGACGCACTGGGCTCATCGTCGGGACAGAACAGGCTCTGGCAGGGAGCCCGCGTCACCTCACTGTTCTGATGCCCTTTCCTGCTCATGGGACGGCAGTCAGAGACCCGCGGTCTGACGCAAAAATGCAGCAAAACCTCGCTTCTCCAGCTTCATTCATTCCAGAATTCTGTTTGAGAAGTGGTTTGTCAGAGATCCCAGTCATACAGGGGACCTTTCACACAGGTATCAGCCTGGAAGGGGTGGCAGGTGAAGAATCAAAACTCTGTTCGACAATTGAGACAAATTTTCCAATAACAGTTTGGTCACGAATTGAATTGTTCAAGATGGGAGACATTCGGGAACTGACATCTGACTGTATTTGGCCTGTGTCCCTGGTTCCCGGCATAGAGTTCCTAAAACCCTTGGAACAGGTTTGAAAATGGGCTTGAAACCCTTGTCACTCCTGAGTGACAAGGATGGCAATGAGGTGACACTTGGCCGAGGGTCCTGGACAGTTTCAGGAGGGGGGCCGGTCACCAGAAAGAGCAGGTTTGATCAGAGGGTCAGGACTTTCAGCCTCACTGCCCAGCCTCTGGGGAAGGGACTGGGGTTTGAGTTCAATCCCCAATGGTCATGGATTTAGTCAAATCTGTCCACATAGTGGAACCTCCATAAACTCCCTAAAATGGGGTTCAGAGAGCTTCTGAAGTGGAGTTGTCACCCCGACTTCCCATGCAGGGAGTTGGGGGTGACACTTTCCAACTCCATGGGGACAGAGGCTCCGGCACCTGGGACCCTTCCCCACCTCGCCCCATGTCCCTCTTCATCTGGGTGCTCACGTGTATTGTTTATAATAAAATGTACAGTGAGCACAGCATTTTCCTGAGTTCTGTGAGTTGATCCAGCAAATTCATGAACTTGGTGGGGAACCCCTACCTTTTGTAGGCGAGTTGGAGAGACGAGCAGGTCACATGGGACCCTGAACTTGAGACTGGCTCTGAGGGGAGGGCAGACTTGTGGGGTGGACCCTGACCGTGTGGGGTCTGAGGCAACTCCAGGGAGTTGACGTCGGAGTTGAGCTGAACTGTAGGAAACACAGCTGGTGTCCGAGAATCAGAGAAGTGGGTGAGTGGAGGAAAAGACCCCTCACCATCCCACAGAGAAACTCAGAGTAACAGCAAGTAAGAAATGCTCTGACTGGGACATTATTTATTGGTCACGTGTCCTTGTAGCCAAACCCGAGTGCCTGTAATGCACCAGAAAGTTCCAGCCTCAGGCCTTTGCTCCAAGGACTGACATGTGTCTTTCTTTTCCACCCCCCACCCCAGCCCCTGACTCTGTTCCTACAGGGGAAGGTTCCTCACTCAGAGTCCTGGTGGGCACCTCCTCCCTCCCTGGAGCACGACTGTGCTTTCCCTTCCCCTCCTCCCCCCACAGGGGGCATGTCCTAAACTCTAAGGGGCCCCAGGAGACCTGCATCCAGGGAGCACTGGGCAGCAGCAGCTCATCCCAGGCTGACCCCCGACTGTGCCCAAGGCCCCCTTTTCTCTGACTCCCTAGCGAGCTGACAGCAGCCCTCCTGGTCTCCTGTTGCTTCTTCTGTTCTAGGCCCTTCCTTGCTTCACTGTCCCCAGTGAACGTTAATAACCGTCCCCTCCAAAACAGAAGAGTCTCGGGGGGAGGCGGAGTCCACGTCCCTCTATAAGAGAGGGAACCCACATTCCCAACATTGGTGCATCTGGACAGGGCACAAGGCTCCACCAGTCAGGTGACCACGTGCCAGACCCTGACTCGGGACGGGGTGACACAGAGAGGCTGGGACTGTGCAGAGGACACTCGGCCAGGGTGGGGGGAGTGGCAACAACAGTGTCCGGGCACTGGGGCAGCAGAGACAGCTGTCCAAGCCTCAAGGCCCAGGGTCCTGCCTCAGGGGAGTTGGTGGGGTGAGCGGTGACATCTGTGTCCCACAACAGGGCAGTGGGGCCTGTGTGGGACCCGACCCAGGCTGGGCTGTGGGATGTCCCTGGCTGTGCAGCCTCTGGTCTGTTCTGTCACTGTCTCCAAAATGGAATTGGAACCCACTACACTGCTTTATATCTAAATTAGAGAAATTAGGATTCCATTATTTGCTCCAAGAAATACACCTGGGCAACAGTTTCACTCAGAGCTTTTATTATGGTCACCTGGGGCCGCCTCCTAAACCTTCCACCTGACTCTACCCCGTGGTAGAGAGAAGGACTGTGACCCCCGACATCATGTCTCATAAATGACAATACATGTCCCCCCTTTTCTTTCTGAGGAACAAACCCACTAAATGTGCATTGAAGACCCCTCCCCACCATGACCTCCGTCACTGACCTCAGTGGTCCTGGGTCTGGCTGAGCCCCAGGTTGGCTTGAGGGGCTTCTTACACACCCCAGGCCTCTCCCAGACCCACCTCCCAGGGGATTAGGCCCCAGGCCGGGGTCACTCGTGTGACAAGCCCTGCAGGCGAGGTGGACACACAGCCGGTGGGATCCGGTCTGGGTTCCTGCTGCTAAATGTGTGACCTGAAGGCCAGCAGCATCCGCACCAGCCTCTTCATAAACCCAGCATCCCACTCTCTGCCCCAGGTTTTCTGAGTCTGAACAAAGTGTGCAGGTCATTTGTGGGCACCAGAAAGTCTGGGACTCGGTGCTCGACAGCCTTCTATACCCGGAGACAGACTGTGCAGGCGGCTCTGGCGTGTAGTCCACTCAGATCGCTCAGCACTGGGGCCCTGGGTTCCATCCTTCCTCCGTCTTCTGTAGCTGTCACCCCTGGGTGACCTCGCCCATGCTCAGGGCTTTAAGTAGCATCTGTGTGTGTGGCCTCCCAAGTCTGTCTGTGCAGCCTGCACATCTCCTGGTCCCCAGACTCAGCTGTCCAACCACCATCACATGACTCCCTGGGATCTTCACAGACATCTCAGCTACACATGCTCTGAAAATGAACGTCTGTGATGTCCCCTCAAATCTGCTGATTCCAGAGTCTTCCCATCTCTGCTGACACAACTCTGTCTCTCTGCTTGTGTCCTCTGAGATGTTTGGTGACCTGGATTCCTCTCCCTCATACCCCAGATTAACCATTAGGAATGCCGTCAGGTCCCCCTCAGAAGGGATCCAGGATCCCCCACACCCACTATTCCCACTGCTCATCCTGGGAAGCATCCCCAGCCTGGAGCCCAGCACAGACCCCTCCCACGTCCACATTGCCTCCCTCACTAGCCAAGTCTGCTCTCAGCACAGCAGCCACTGGGGCCCATTGAAGGGGTCATCAGGCCATGTCCCCTTCCTGCTCTGCACTGTCCTCTGACCCCCTGCCTCACTCAGAGCACAGTCGTGCCCTTCCCATGTCCTCCAGGCCCACGTGGTCTGGCCGTGCCTCCCTCTCATCTCCATCACTCCCTGCCCCANGTCCTCTGACCCCCTGCCTCACTCAGAGCACAGTCGTGCCCTTCCCATGTCCTCCAGGCCCACGTGGTCTGGCCGTGCCTCCCGCCCATCTCCATCACTCCCTGCCCCATGCCCACACTGACCCCACCCCTCCTCCTCCTTCCCAGACTCCAGACACCGAATGCCCCGGGGCATTCGCACTGGGGACTGGAGGGTCCCCTGCCTGGACAGGACTTCCTCCAGACATCCTCATGGGTAATACCTCCTGTCCTTCAAATCTTCCCTCAAGGCCACCTCCCCAGTGAGGCCCACACTGACCACCCAAATCAAATACCCCCGTTCCCTGTCCCCACAGCCCACACTGGGGACCGCCATCCCCTCTGTGTCTTCCCGGATCACACCCTCCCACGGACACCACCGTGTGTGCTGTGCTCACACCCACTGTCTCCCCACACAGCACGGGCCCCACGAAGCTGGAAGTGATCCCGATAGTGCTTCCGTGATGTCCCCACATGCAAAACCAGTGCCACACGTCTGTCACACAGCCACCACTGGTCATTAATCATCAGGGCAGGGCACCTCCCTATGCTGTAGGCAGTGTCTGTATTAACATGGCCTCAACCACAGCAGGTCTGTGGCAGCTACGGCCCCACGTGCACTCACACCCACATCGATGCCCCTGGACTTTCCCCACAGAGTGGCTCCCCCAAATCCACCCCAGACCCCGCTCTGTGCATCCCCGGAGTGCGCACCGCACCGAAGCCAGCACTGGAGCAAAGGGCGGGGGGGGGGGGCNCTGTGTCTTCCCGGATCACACCCTCCCACAGACACTACCCTGTGTGCTGTGCTCACACCCACTGTCTCCCCACACAACACAGGCCCCACGAGGCTGACAGTGATCCTGATTGTGCTTCCGTGATGTCCCCACATGCAAAACCAGTGTCACACGTCTGTCACACAGCCACCACTGGTCATCAATCATCAGGGCAGGGCACCTCCCTATGCTGTAGGCAGTGTCTGTATTAACATGGCCTCAACCACAGCTGGTCTGTGGCAGCTCCGGCCCCATGTGCACTCAAATTCACATCGATGCCCCTGCACTTTCCCCACAGAGTGGCTCCCCCAAATCCACCCCAGACCCCACTCTGTGCATCCCCGGAGTGCGCACCGCACCGAAGCCAGCACTGGAGCAAAGGGCAGGGGGAGGGGCAGGCAAGCAGAGCGGAATTCAATGGAGACTTATCTAGGTTGGGAAACTATGGGATCCCAGCTCTGCTTGGTCCAGAACCCCATTCCTCTGAGAATTTAGGAAGAGTTGAAAGATCAGCCAAGCCCTAGAGGAGGAGTCTGACGAGTCATCTCTATACCACAGACTCCTGTGTGCAGGGACCCCTGGACCAGGTGGGGACAGTGACAGGCAAAACACCTCTGCTGCTGACAGGGAGGGGACACCCAGAGGGGAATGAGACCAGGGCTCCTAACAAGGACAAACAAACTCATGCTGTTCTACAGAAGCAAAGAAGCAACAAATAAAGACCCAGAATATGGAACTTAGGGTCTGACCCAGGCCTGAGCCTTGGCTGACCTGGCCACACATGGCCTTTGCTGCCCGTTGTCCTGGAGATGGGCTTCACTGGGACAGTTTACAAGGCCTGGGTGATGTTGGCTTCCTGTGGCCACAGGTCCTGCAGGGGCAAGGTTCTACTGAAGGGACAAGGACAAAGGGGCAGAGGGCGACGCAGTCAGGGAGGGACCACATCAAAGCCCACGATGCACTGGACACCGACTGGGCACAGCCTGACCACGCTCGGTCCTCACAGCCTCTTCTGTCCCCACAACAGACTCAGCACAGCAAGCACAGAGGTTCTGGAAACTTCTTGATGAGTCCATTTATTTCCTTCAAAATTTAGCATCTTCAGCTTTTTAATGAACACATCAACCACTCAGGGCAAGAACTAAGAAAACAAATTTACACCCAGAGCCTCATTTCAATGAGGGAGGGAGAAGCTGCAGCTCAGGCACCAGGAAGCACAGACAGGGCTGGGGGGGCGGGGCTGGGCTCTCTGCTGGAGCAGGGACATGTGGGGAGGGGGCTGGTGGGCGGGGTGGGCCCGCTTCCCCCCTCCTCAGTGATGCTGATGGGAACACAGACATTCAGGTGCCAGTTACAGAAGAAGTGAGATGTCCCTGAAGTGACAAACAGGGGCTGGCGGGTGTGTGAGTGTGTGAGGAACCTTCCATCACTCATTCCCCGACAGGGCAGCTGTCTCACGCTGCAGAAGAAAATAATCATGAACAAATGTCCATCAGTCGCTGTAGAGGTGACATTGTCCAACAGCCCACCTTGTGCTCAATAGTCCCACAGAGTCCCCATTACCCAATCCTGTCCCCTCTACCCAACCCTTCTGGTGTCAGGGCCTCACCTTTACAAGCTGTGAGAGACACATCAGAGCCCTGGTCACTGTCACTGCCTGGGTGGCACAAAACAGGATGTGGTCAGAGCCCCCAGGACAGGAGACCAAAGGAGGAACTATGGGGGGAGGGGGAGGTCCTCCATGGGCTCCCCTCTAAGCTGACACGGGGTCTCAGGGGTCCCCCCCCATACTCACTGGCAGCCTGAGCGTAGCTCCCTGCTTTTCCACCTGCGGGAAGAAAACATCCTGTGAGACACCAGGGAGGAGGCAGGGCCATGAGGTCCCAAGGGAATCCCTGGTGTTGGTCCCCAGGGAAGTTTCCAGAACTCTGACTACAGAGTCAGGGCAGGATCCAGAAACCTGAGGGAAGTCCATGTGCAGGGACTGGACCAAACACCCTCCTGCAGGTCTGTCCTCAGCAGGGAACCTCCCCTTGGACCTGTGACTGTTGGGAGGCAGGTCCCCAAACACCAGAATCATCAGGGTGACAACTCTGTCCTTTATCTCACAGGTGCCTTCCTAAACAGTCACTGTAGCAAGTAGGGCCCCAGACTGGCAAGCACATGAGTGAAGACGATGCTTCACTTTAATGAAGGGGGTGTCCTGGGCTTGAGACCCCCAGTTGGGGCAAGAAATCAGACCCCACCCGCCCCTACCTGAGCGCCTCCTCCCCCACATCACAGCTCCAGCCACCACAGCTCCAAGCAGGACCAGGCCACCGAGGACGCCCAAGATGATGATGATGGTGTTGGTCTGAGGAGGCGGCTCTACAAAGGGACAGGAAGGTGAGGGCCCTGCCCTGGGTCCTGCCCCACCCCCAGTGAAGTCCATGCAGGCCCCCTCACCCCATCGCAGCGTTAGGGGCTCCCGAAGCCCCTGGTGCCCCACATGACACGTGTATCTCTGCTCCTCCCCGGGCGGCACCACCACCGCAGCCCAGGTCTGGAAGGTCCCGTCGCCCCCGGGCCTGGTCTCCACCAGCTCCGTGTCCTGAGTGTGCTCCTGCCCGTCCCGCTGCCAGGTCAGGTCGATGTCCGCAGGGTAGAAGCCCCGCGCCCAGCACCTCAGGGTGGCCTCCCGCTCAGACGTGGAGTGGCGGGTCACTCGTGCGTCTGGGGGGTCTGAGGACAAGGGTCGGAAAGTCGGTAACTTCGCACGGGCCGCAGGGCAGTCCAGCAGCGCTCCCGTGGCCGTCCAGAGACTGGACAGGACGGGGCGGGGGTGCAGCCCAGACCCAGCCTGGACAGAGGCACCTGGGAGTGGGGGGAGCCCCTGGTCTGTAGAAAGTTCTAGAACCAGAGGGACTCAGCCCACGTGCAGGCCGGTCTGAGGGAGAAAAGCGTTTCTGGTCCAGACTTGGGGAGGGGGAGGGGGTGGCACGTGGCTGCGGAGAGCGGGGGTCGGACCCAGACCCGCGGGTTCGGGGCGGGATCGGGCCTGAGAGAGGAGGTCCCCACGGGCCGGGGCGCCGCCAGGGTCTGAGGGGGCCGCTGACCTGACATCTCGGGGCGCGTCCCCTCCGTCCCCGGAGAGGCTGCCCCCCGGGCGTCCCTGAGAGAAGGCGGGGTCGCCCTCCGGTCCCTGGTCGTAAAGTTGGGGCGGACTCGGCCTCCCGACCCAGAGGCGGTTCTGACTCGGGTCCCGCGTCCCGTCTCCCCGTCGGAGCCCAGCCCGAGGGCGGGGAGCCCCGCGAGCCCCGGTACCTGCGCGCTGCAGCGCCGCCTTCCCGTGCTCCAGGTACCGCAGGAGACTCTCCCTGCACAGGCCGTTCACGTAGTTCCTCCATCGCTCCGCCGCACCGGCCGCCTCCCACTTGGTCTTCGTCATCCGAGCCGCCGCGTCGGCCGCGGTCCAGGAGCGCATGTCCTCGTTCAGGGCGATGTAGTCGTCGCCGTCGTAGGCGAACTGGATGTACCCGCGGAGGACGGTCCCGTTGGGCCGCAGATCGCAGCCCGACATCTCCTGAAAGGTGTGAGCCCCTGACCCCGCCCCGAGGTCAGCCCCGCCCACCGACCCGCCCCCACCCGCGGGGATCGAACCGAAACCGAAACCGAACCCGGTCCGAGTCCCGCGGGCTCCTCTCGGGGTGAAGCTCGGACGCGGACACTCGGGGCGACCCCGCCCGTCCGGCCCCGCGCGCTCACCGTGGTCGCTCTGGTTGTAGTAGCCGCGCAGGGTGTTCAGTCCCACTCGGTAAACCTGTGTGATTTCCTTGCAGATCCGCGTCTCCTCGTCCCAATAGTGCGGGTCCTCCTGCTCCACCCACGGCCCCTCCATCCACGGCGCCCGCGGCTCCATCCTCGGGTTCCCCGCGTCGCTGTCGAACCGCACGAACTCGGTGCCGTCCACGTACCCGACGGCGAAGAAGCGGGGCTCCCCGTGGCCGGGCCGGGACACGACGGTGAGGAAATACCTCAGGGAGTGCGGGCCTGCGGGCGGGGAGCGGTGAGACCGGGGACGCTCGGACCGGCGCGGGTCCCGGGTCTGCGGTCGCGGGGACGGAAACGGGGACCGGGAGCGGGATCCGGGCGGTGGGGAGGCGCCCTCCCCGGGGTCCCGCGGTCCCTCCCGACCCCGCGCTCACCCGCCCCGGCGCCGGTCAGCGCCAGCGCCCCCGAGAGCAGCAGCAGGAGGCTCGGGGACCGCATGACGCGCGTCCTCGGGGTTTGGGGTGAAAGTGCGTCCGGGCGGCTCCGGGGAGACTTATAACCGGGGAGCGGCGGCGGCGCTGATTGGTTTCTCTAGACAGCGGCCACCAAAGAGAGCGACACCGGGGGCCGCGTCACGAGTATCCGGGAAGGAGGCGGCGGCGCAGGTTGGGAGCCGCAGAAGTGAAACCGGGAGACCGGGAGTCCCCAGCGCGGAGCTTCCCCGCCCGATCTCCGCCCTCGGGCCGAGACCCAGAGCGCCCGGCCGGGCACCTGGGACTTTGCCCCGATCCCTCCTCCTGCTCCGAGAGTTCGTTGTCGCACCGCGTCCCCGATTCCGGACCCCGAGTCTGTCCGGGGAAACCAGGGAGCGACCCCCAGGCCGGGCCCAGCCCCCTTCCTCCTCTCCGTCCCCGGAGCCCCTCTCCCGGGAACGGACTCAGCGTTCCCAGAGCTCGGGCCGCTCTGCTTTTAGGGTTTATGTGACCTGACTGCCCACCCAGATAATTCGGGGAGTCTCCCTGTGCCAGGAACCGTAACCTCGGTGACATCACCCAGGTCCCTTTGCCACGTGAGGAAAGCTGTCACAGGCTCCAAGGACCAGGCTGGGCGTCTCTGGGGACCACTGTTCAGCCTTCCATACCCGATGGTGTTGACATCACCGAGGGTCAAGGAGGCAGGGCTTTGGGAGGGTGACCATGGGCCAGCAGCTAAAAGAAATGGGGGAGTGGCCTGGGGTGCACAGGGAATCCCTCTGATGAGGTCTGATGGCTGATTGGGGGTGCTAGGGAGAGGGAGGGAAACGGGTCAAAGCAGTGGAGGAGCAAGGACCCTGCCCCCTCCACACCCAGGGCACCAGGTCAGTGGGAGGGGGGACACCCATGGGAAGATTTCAGAGGGGGTCGTTGTCTCAGGCTCCTGCGAGAGCTGTGAGGTGCAGGGACCTCCTCCTGGGGGTCTACTATGCAGGTTCTGGTCCTGGGATGAGCACTTTGGGGCGTCCTGAGCAGCAGGCAGGTTCCAGGGGTTGGGGAGGAGGGGGTGTGGGAGGGGACAGAGTGGGGGCTGCAGAGCCTGTGGAGAGGAGGTGCAGGATGTTTGGGGGCCAGGGGTGACTGAGACAGACAGGGACAAGGACAGATGAGGTTGGTCCTGGTGGCTTCAGGGAGGATGGTGGTGAGTGAGTGAGGGGGTGGGGGGAGCAGGGGTTGGGCTCTCCCTGGGGCTCTGTGGGTGGGATGAGGAGGTTGGGGTGGGGGTCTCAGTCCCAGTCCTGACCCCTGACTGTGGGGTGGAGGCCCTGGGGGAGAGGTGGGTCTCGGAGGACGTGCATGAGTTTGCTCTGAACCCTGAGAGAGGGGACTGTGCTCACTCCGGGTCTCAGTGTGACAGCTGCTGTTGGAGGTGTGACTTCTGGGGCATCAGATGTGGCCCTGGCACCCAGGCCCCTCTCCTGTCCTGCTGAGGGGACAGGAGGCCCAGGGCAGCTGAGGTCCTCGTCCCACTCGTCCCGATGTGCATATCCACACTGGGGAGATGTAGACATTGAGATGCTGTTCCCAGTAAGAGATGATTTCATGTCAAAAACTGAGTTTAAGAAACGGAAGCAGGGAGCAGAGGAAAATGGCCCACTCTCCATTTCCCTGGTGTGGCTGTGGAGGGGAGGAGGGAGGGTGCTGGGCGGGGACGGGGGCATCGGGGACGGTGTGAGGGCCCCTGGGCGCGCCTCCTCCCCAATGGGGGACATCTGCAGGATAACGTGGAGAAGTTTATAGTATTTGACAGTGTATAATATCAGGAAATGATAGTTACTTTCTTCAATGTAATAATACTATTGTTTGAAGAGAAAGGTTATTTTTTCAGAGACCAATACTGAAATAGTCAGGGGAGAGGGTCATGATGCTGACAAGTGATTTTCACATGTTTCAGCAAAAATTACAGAAATACATTCTGTAAGTAAGGTAGGACAGAACATCGAAATGGTCGAACCTCGGGTGACCGCCGTGTTGGTCTTTCAAACTTCAGGTGCCTTTTAGGTGAGTTTTCACAGTCCTTTGGAGAAAACACTAGAAATGATGATGCACGCTGACATGGGGTGTTCGCATGTGATGTTACATGGGAGTTAGGGTTTAAGTGTGAGTGTGTGTGAGAACCTCAGTGTGTGTGAGTGTGTCCCTGTGGGTGTGGTGTCTGTGCGTCTGTGTGTAGCAGGGTGTGTGCAGTCTGTGCCTTCACTCAGTCACTCACTCAAATGTTTTAAAATCAGCTTTCAGGGCCGTGGAAATACAGCTGTGAAAGTCACATCCCTGTCCTTGTTCTCGTAAAGTTTGTGTTCTCAAGGAGGGACAGACAGTAAACAATGAAATACATACACTGAAAATGTGTGTTAGTGAACCGAGTGTGAACAAAAGCAAAGCAGGTGGGGTAGGAGGGAGGCTGGAGGGGCCTGGGCAAGGGCGGGGCAGGGAGGGCCACTCAGTGAGGACGCTTGGGGACACTGCCAGGGAGGGAGGGGCTGCCTCCTGGCAGGTTTTCAGACCCAAACCCAGCAGTGTGGGCTCTGAGGTGTGACAGCCTGGGAGCCTGGGCTGGAGGAACAGAGAGAGGACCTGGATCCTGGTCCGTCACACGGCCACAGCTGTGTCACCTGGACCTGACCCGGAAAGGGCCTTGCAGAGGTAACACATTTAGAAACGCTCACTCCAGACGGACAACACAAGAAGTCGACCCCAGGAGACTTTCCTCCCGCCCAGGCCCCAAGCACCCAGGATCCCTGTCAGGGAGGAGCATGTTACTAATTTTTCTAGTGTCCTTCCTGAGGAAAACTCCTGCAAATGTTGCCACTGTTGCTACATCACGAAGGAGTACTGTGGAAAGCAGAAAGTAGATAAAATGTTTCTTTTTAGTTTCCCCTGGAGTGTTGTCATCAAGGGGCTGGAGAGAGGGGTTGCAGTGGGGAGGTGGATACCTCAGAGGTGGCCCAAGCCTCCTGAGCTCTCCTCTCTGTCAGTCCTTGTTCAGTCCCTGACCTTGACGCCTGTGGAGTCCAGCACTGCTCAGAAGCTGCTTCATCCCTGACTGGTGCCCAGCCTCCAGGTCAGCCACTTCTGACCACTCTCAGCTCAAACGCTCCCAGGGCCCGCTCAGCCTTCTGGAGCAGCGCGGTGGCGCCCCCGTGTGGCCACCGGGCAGACGACAGAGGACCCCATTCCCCTTTCTGCTGGTCAGTCAGACCACCCGGGGTCTCCCTCTGCTGACAGCACCAGAACAGGGCTGTGAACACAAGAGTGGGCCCCAGTCAGTGTCAGGTTCAAGGTGCAAAGTGTTTCTCACAACCCACACTCACTGAGGTGTTCCCTCCCCATTGAGTCACCTTGGACACTCCCTCAGGGAAGGGTGAGGTCTCCTGGCTACAGCAGCTGGGTCCCAGGTCCAGGATGGACCCCACGAACAAGCTAGGTACCCTTACTCCCCCAGAATGGAACTTGGGACACCAAAGTCCCTGTCACATGTTCCTGCTGCTCCCTCTGGACCTAGAGGACCCTCCACCTGGGAATCAGTTCAAGGAATCTCAGAACATGGGGTGGGGGTGGGGACTGAGGTGTTAGGTCTGGGAAGGACAGGGAGCTCCTGAGGAAGTCAGGGTACAGGGAATTAAGCACATCAGAGGGGCAGGGGTTACCGGGCCGGGTCGGGGGAGAGGACGGTGTCAGGTGGAGAGCAGCATGGGGAGGGCTGGCCATGGGGACACCTGTCTGTGTTTGGAGAGGGTCCTGCAGTCATGGACAGCAAAGGGCTGTGCTGGCCCTGCAGGGACCAGCCCTGGCCCCACATTCCTGGGGATCCCAGGGACCCACTAACTTCGCTAGCACCTCCCTGCGATGCCTGCACCCAGTCCTGAGTAACAGGTTGTCACAGCCTTCAGGGGTCCCTCCCTGTCCTAGGACAGGACAAGACCTAGGGCCAGGCTGAGGGCCCCTGAGGACCCAGTGCTGAACGTGGGTGTCGGCTGCACCCCACTGTGGGCTATGGGGACCTCAGCGGTGGGACCCAGGCTGCCCATTTCCCAGGGGCGGTCCCTACACCCTCCGTAGGTCACTCCTCGAGGGGTCAGGGATTCCCCTCTTTCCTCTCTGGTCACCCACGCAGCACATCCACAGACTGGATCCTCCAGCCCCTGCCCTCTGCTACCCCCAGTCCCTGAATGAAGGAACCCTGAAGCCTCAGCCCTAAATTTAATTTCTGCCCCAACTGACCCAGGACGCTGGGGGTGCTATGGACTGAAGGTTTGTGTACTCAGAGTTCACACTGAAACCTAACCCCCAATGTGATGGTGTTTGGAGGTGAGGCCTTGGAAGGTGATTAGGTCAGAAGGGTGGAGCCCATATAAAGGAGACCCCACAGAGCTCCCTCACCCTGACCACCCTGAGAAGACACAGTGAGAGGTCACAGTGAGAGGTCACAGCCGTCTGTGAACCAGGAAGTCGGCCCTCACCAGACCCTGAATGTGCTGGCACCTTGATCCTGAGCTTTCAGCCTCCAGAACTCTGAGAGATACATTTCTGTTATTTATAGCCAGTCTATGGTGTTGTTTAAGCAGCCCAAACAAACAAGGGGTCTGAGAGCCTGTGGAGGGTCCCCCAGAGCCCTGTGTATGACAGCTGAGCCATGGCTGCAATCTGAGCATCGGTTACCCATGACCCTGTGACCTAGACCGACCCCAGCCCCAGCCCAGAAGACAGGAGAGGCAGTTGGAGGCCAGGTGCCTCCCATCAGCTGCTCTTCGTGGTGAGGCCAGAGCTTGGGGAGGCACCGAGCACCACGCTTCCTGAGGGGCTCAGGGAATGGAGACCAGCTGGTAGGTAGCAAATGCACACACCATAGGGGACCCCTGTTACGGGCAGAATTTTGTCCCCCCAAATTTGTATGTTGAAGGACCAGCCCCCACGGTGATTGTATTTAGGCCCAGAGCCTTTAAGGAGAATGTTAACCGAGGTCATGAGGTGGGACCCTGACCTGATAGGACAGATGGGATCCTGGGAGAAAAAGACCTGGGATACCTAAACCCAGCCCAGCCCTCCCCCTCCCTCCTCACACAGGGGAGAGGCCCTGTGAGGGCACAGGGGGAAGGCAGCGTCCACAAGCCAGGAAGAGAGCCCTCAACCAGAAGCCAGATTTCCTGGCACTTTGACCTTGGACTTCCAGCCTCCAGAACTGTGAGAAAATGAACTTCTGTTGTTCA
>NW_028097047.1:84512-95449 GCF_014824575.4 Sturnira hondurensis
ACACTCTGCCCAGGCTCTCTGCCCCTGTGCCCAAGGCCCTTCCTGCTCTCCTAAGTGAAGAGACCAGGAATGTCCTCAGTCTCTCTGATCACTCATTTGGAAGTCCTTCCTGCTCTCACCTCCTTCCTTCCTGCTGTACCTTATCCCACTGCCCTGGCTCAGACCTCTCTCCTCTGCCCTCCAGTGGTGGGAACAGCTCACTTCCCACTGAGCAGTGGGCTCTAGGCTGAGAGGCTGGGCTCTGCCTGAGGCTGAGGGAAGGAAAGGCTCCTGGCCAGCAGTTGGCGGGGAGGGAGCAGGGGCACAGGCAGAGGAAGAGCAGAAGGGCTGGGGGAGGTGATGGGGAAAGATGTTCCCAGGTCATCATTTTTCTCTCACCCTCTGAGGGAGCTGCCTCCCTGCTGACCCAGGGCCGTGACAAAAGCAGCAGCAGCAGCAGAGAAAGATCCCACAGGAAAGAAAAATATAACTGACTCCTCCCTCTCACTCTTGCTTGTTCTGGTCAGTTCTGTAAGTGAAACTTGTTACTGAAACTTGAAATCATTGCTTTTAGGAAAAAACTCCAAATATTAAGGAATATAATTATTAATGAGTAAGCCCCACAGACGGGAACAGCAGGGGCTTTAAGAACAAAGGTGTGTGTGGGGACGGCCACTATGTGCTTGTCCTGAGGCTGCGCTGACTGAGGTCTCAGGTGGCACTGAAGTGAGGCCACCTGTGAGCTGTGTGAGCTGGGCCGCCCCTGGCAGCTCTGTGTCCTCTTCAGAGAAGGGAGATGAGCCCCGATCCTGGTCTGAGATGTCATCCTCTGGTCAAAGGAACCAGGGCTCCTTAGAAGAAGAGCTGACTCCAGGGCTAAGACAGAAAAGCCAAGATGAGCCTGGAGCACCCTGTGCTGTCAGGAAGGCAGTGCGTCCCCCACACACGGGGCACGTCACAGGGACACGGGCCAGACCGGGGGAGCTCCCAGTGGACACAGCTGGGACAGGGTGAGCACCGTGTGACATGGGTGGTGATTATAACCCACACTGTAACGTTAGTGCCCCTGAGCTCACACTCGTGTGAATGACTGAAACTCTTTAAATTGAGGGAGGGAGGGCAAATCTTCCTTCTAGGTTCCCAAGTCACACATGGACAGAACCCCCTTCCAGGAGGTGGAGCTGAATCCCTCCTTGTGAATGTGGGCCGGACGTGGCAACTTTCTTCCAAAACATGGAATACGGAGAGTGACAATTACCACTAACAGTAAAGTGACTGCAGTGACTCTTGAACCACATGAGTGTGAATAGGGCAGGTGCCCTCACACCCGGATTTGCTTCAGTGACAAGGGCAGTGTTGTCAGCTTGTGTCCTCTTCCTGGTGACTTTCTGAACGACACTTGCTTCCACACAGCTCCTTTGTGTCCACGTGTGGAACAGAGCACATGTAACACACAAACTGCGTTAACCAACTGTTACCAGCAAGGTGTCTGGCTCGCAGTAAGCTTTGGTAGTTAAGTTTTGGGTGAGTCAAAAGTTCCATGAAGATTTTCAACCTGCCGGGGACCGGTGCCACTAACTCCCATGTTGTCAAAGGTCAACGGTGTCTTACAGTGGAGCGCTTGGCAGACATAATAACCTGAACCCTGTGATGAAGGTCATGTTCATACCATGCACCCTCTGATAGGATGCGATGAGAAGGGCACTTTGCCTCTATGGTATTGTTTCTCAAAACATGAAACCCCAATCGAATTGTGAAGGAACATCAAGCAAACCCAAAATAAGTACCATTCTGCAAATTATCTGTTTGGTACTTTTCAAAATTTTCAAGGTCATGAAAACGAGTAAAGAAATTCAACAGATGGGAGGAGACAGAGGAGATGTGGGAACCGGATGCCCTGAGGTGCCTGGATCTGACCCCCCCCCCCCAACAGAGGAGGAGCATCGGTGGGAGAGCAGTGAGGCCCAAGCCCAGTCTGCGGTTCATTGAGCAGCAGTGCGCCAGGGCTGACTCGGCCTTCTCAGTCCCGACGTGACGTCACTGGGCGTGACCGCTGGGGCTCCTGAGTGCGGGGTGCAGGGGGCTCAGTCTTCTAGCTTGACAGCTCTTCTGTGAATGTAATGTTACTCAAAAATAATTTTATTTTTTAATTACATTTTATTGATGATGCCATTACAGTAGTCCCAATTCTTCCCCCTTTGCCCCCCCCCAGCATTCCCCACCCCCTCAGGAAATCCCCCCACCATTGTTCATGTTCCTGTGTCATGCACTTAAGTGCTTTGGTTTCTCTATTTCCTGTACTATCCTTAACCTCCCCTTGTCTACTTTGTACCCACCATTTATGCTCCTTATTCCCTGTACCTTTCCCCCATTCCCCCTCCACCCCCAGCTGATAACCCTCCATGTGATCTCCATTTCTCTGATTCTTTTCCTGTTCTGGTTGTTTGCTTACTGGGTCATTTTCTTAGGTTCAGGTATTGATAGTTGTCAGTTTGTTGTCATTTTACTGTTTATATTTTTGACCATCTTCTTTTCCTTAAATAAGTCCCTTAAACATTTCAAATAATAAGGGCTTGTGATGATGAACTCCTTGAACTTGACCTTATCTGGGAAGCACTTTATCTGCCCTTCCATTCTAAAGGAGAGCTTTGCTGGTTAGAGTCATTTTGGATTAAGTCCTTACCTTTCATGACTTTGGATACTTCCTTCCAGCCCCTTTTGTCTGCAAGCTTTCTTTTGAGAAATCAGCTGATAGTCTTATGAGGACCCCTTTGTTCGTAATTCTCTCCTTTACTCTTGCTGCTTTTAAAATTCTCTCCTTATCTTTAATCTTGGGTAACTTAATTATGACGTGCCTTGGTGTGTTCCTCCGTGGGTCCACCTTCTGTGGGACTCTTTGATCTTCCTGGACTTCCTGGAAGTCTATTTCCTTTGCCACACTGAGGAAGTTCTCCTTCATTTTGTTCTCAACTGAGCTTTCAATTTCTTGTTTTTCTTCTTCTCCTTCTGGCTTCCTTATGATTCAGATATTGGAATGTTTAAAGTTCTACTGGAGGTTCCTAAGCTTCTCCTCATTTTTTTTTGAATTCTTATTTCTTCATTCTGTTCTGGTTGAATGTTTATTTGTTCCTTCTGCTCCAAACCATTGATCTGAGTCCCAGTTTCCTTCTTTTCACTGTTGGTTCCCTGTATATTTTTCTTCACTTTGCATAACCTTCGCTTTTTTCTCTATTTTGTGACAACACTCAACCTTGTCTGTGAGCATCCTGATTACCAATGTTTTAAACAGTGCATCTGATAGGTTGCCTCTCCGTTCATCACTTAGTTTTATTATTTGCAGCCACACACACAAAAAACACACCGTGGAAGTTCATCAAAAAATTAAAAATAGAACTGCCTTATGACCCAGCAATGCCACTTCTGAGTACACGCCCCAAGGAGATGAATCTGGACGTTGAAGAGACACCCACACTCAGGTTCACTGCAGCATTACTCACAATGGCCGAGGTGTGAACACACCCTCCATGTGCATCCATGACGAGTGAGTGAGAACTGTGATAAACACACACACATGGAACAGTCTCCAGCTTTAAAAAGGAGGACATCTGCCATTGGTGACAATCTGGACGCACCTGGAGCACATTCTGTGAGTGACACAGTCAGACACAGAGACAAACGCTGCAGGACCTCACGTCTGTAGAATCTATGACAGAACAATTCCCAGAACCAGAGAGCAGAAGGGCATTTATTAGGGGCGGGGGCAGGTGGGAACGGGGAGATGTGGGCACAGGGCACAAAGGTTCAGTCCCACAGGAGGGGTCAGTTCTGGACGTCTGTGTGCAGCGTGGTGACTGCAGTGAAAACGATGCTGAAATCTGCTAAGAGGTAGATATTGTCTGCACACACGACACACACAGGAGACACACACACAAGGTTACTACGGAGGTGATGGATATGTCAATTAGCTTAACTGGGGTAATCATTTCACAATGTCTACGTATATTAAGCATCAAGTTGTATATCTTAAATACTTTTAATTCCTCTTTGTCAATTATACCTCTAGTAAGCTGGGGAAAAAGTCCCCAGGGTCTGCAAACACATGGAATCACCAGAGAGCTCATTGAAAACACAGATTTCCAGACCTCACCCCCTACTGGACCCAAGTCTCTGGGCAGTGGCTCTGGGGGGCTCTGTCCTTCAGAGAAGACCTGCAGGAGGCCGGGCTGAGTGGAGCTGGTTTGGGACCTGCTGTCCTGGAGGGTAAACAGGAAGCCCTCCAGCTGGCCCACTGGGCCCTGCAGTGTGGCAGCCGACTGCTGCTGGAGAAGATGTGTCCCATCAAAGGTCTGCGGCTCTGCAATGTCCTGGAAGGGCCCCCAACGGTCTCCACCCCAATTTCTGGTCCTGGGCATTTCTCTCACCTTAGCAACTTGCCTACATGAGGGTCACCCTAACTCCCACCCAATTTGTCCACTTTCCCAGGAAAAGAGGAAACAAAAGCTGGACCCCCCACAGCCTCCCCCTCTCCCACCCCCCACCCTTTCCCTCCTGTCTGTGACAGGGTCCTGTCTTCTCCACCCTCCGTGTGGTCCCCTCTGGTCTCCTGGGGCTGGTGCACCGGGTCTCCAGGTACCAGGTGACAGGAAGAAGCCTTGAACGTCCTCTCGGTTCTGCACACACCTCAGCTCTCTCCCTCCCGTCATACCCCGACTTCCTGAAAGAACAGCACAATCCGGCTCCAACACTGCTCTGTTCTAGGCATGGGCCGCCCAAGACAAACCAAAGGCCATCTCAGCCCCCAAGGATAGCGTGCCCCACCCCCGTCCCCACCCCCACCCCCACCTACTTCTCAGCCAATGGCGGGGTGGCTCTTGTGGGGCCTGCTGCAGCCAACCTGCTCTCCCAAGGCCTCCCTGATTTCCCACCCACATTTCAGCTTCTCTGTACTCCCCTTCCTAAGTCTGTCCACCGTTTTAGGTCTCTCAGCCTCAGCCCCCCCATGCCACTTTCTCTGTGGGGATTCTCCTAACACCCTCTCTTACTTTCTGGAACCTTCTTTTATCCGATATCAGTCACAGTTGCCCACATTCCTAGGACTCAGTCCTTTGCTCTGTCTCATTGGTTCTCCTTCCCTGGACGATCTCATCTGGTCCAGAACCTTCTCCTCAGCCCCAGAGCTTCACTGTGACTGCGCAGCAAACCGTGCACTGGGGTCCCTCCAGGGTCTGAGCCCCGCCCCCCCGCCCAATGTGTCTTCTCCCAGCACCTGCTGCAGGGGCCACGCCACCGGCCACCCCCGCCCCCGCGCACCCCGCGAGAGGTCACCCCCGTCTCCTCCCTCCCTCACCCACGTCCAGCCCGTTACCAGAGCTGATGAACCCCCAAGGCCTCGCCTCCTGTCATTCTCAGCCCCGCTCAGCTCCTCGGACTCGCTCCCTCCCCGTCGGGCCCACACCCCAAGTGCCCCCTTCGTGCCCAGGCGACAGTCTGCGCTCCTCAGGTCCACCCGGGGCCCCGGTTCCGGGGCTGAGTTCCGCCCCCGCCCTGCCGCCCTCCCCCGCGCCCTGTGGGACTCGACACCCGGTGCGGCTCGCGGGTGTGTCCCCAGCCCTGTCCCCGCGTCTGTCCTTTCCGGCCCTCGGCGACCGACCTTCCCCGCGCGGTCAAAGCCGTGGATCCGCGTAGCAGTCCCGGCGCGGTCCCCGCTCCCGGGGGTGGATGTGTCCTTGCATCGGGCGCTCGTCCCGCTGGACGCCCGGCCCTCAAGTCGCCTCCGCAACAACAGGGGCTCTCCCGCGGGAACCACGACGCGCACACCCGCCGAGCCCCGCGCAGAGCAGAGCAGCAGCGCTGGTCCCCCGTCCTCCCGCCCCTCCCCGAGCGCCTCCAAGGCTCAGCCAAGGGCTTCAGTCCGAACTCACACCCTGGGAGCCCCCGCCCCACGGCCTGAGGGCGCTGACTCCCCGCCCCGCGAGCCTGGTTCCCGGACTGGTCAGCCCTGCTCCGCGTCTGTGCGGCTGCGCCCAGTCTCTGCCCGCGTTTGGTGAGCGGGGTGCGTGTTGCACTCAGTGTGTGCGGTTCTGGCTCTCTGTTCTCAAGCTCCCACCTCAGGGCGAGATTTCTAATCACCATCTCTTCCAACAGCGAGTTAGGGCACCACAGGCAGGTCCCAGGAACTCTCTAGGTCTCCGTGTTCCACCCTGTGAATGGAGGGTATTAACTAAAGTCCTGTCTAGGGTTGAAGAAAGACCTTTTACTTAGTGAGTAAACACACTCGTGCATGAAGATATACATTGTGACTCAGTGCCAAGGGGCCGCTCAGGACCTTTAGAGACACGTGGTCCTACTGAGGAGAGAGCATGGGGTCTTCCCAGGAGGGGGTGTTCCTTGTGGGGTCTCAGGGAGGAGCAGAATCCCACTGGGGAGAGGCCTGAGCAGAGGCCCAGCTGGGACAGAGGAGCTGGGAATGGAGGGTGTTCTCTCTGACTCCCTTCCCTCCACTGTCATCCTGGGACAGTCTGGGCTCACATGTCACCTCCTCCAGGAAGCTTCCTTGTATTTCTTCTGCTTTTCCACAGTTAGGTCTCGCTCTTCCCTGCCAATGTTACATCTTGAATATACCTCCATTTGGTTGTGCTGCATTGCTAGAAATGTGGACATAATGTCTTGAAGCTTCCTAAAAGCTTGGTGTAAGAAAGCTTCCTAGGTCTCAAGTTAATGCATCTCCTCTTTTCAAGCACGGCTGTGGGGAGACCTGACTCAGGAGGTGTGGAGTGTCCCCTGATCAGTGAAAATCATCACAACCTCCAGAGACCGAAGGGGGTGGATGCTGTGTTCCCAGAGGCATTAATGATGTAATTTTTATTTTTTTATTTTATTATTATTTTTTAATGATGTAATTTTTAATATAAAAATGTGGCAGCCTCTACCTGCTGCTCTTGGCTGGGAGTGTGTCTGCACAGAGGTGACCTGGCACATGGCTGTTCTCTCTGTCTGAGTCCCTGGGGGCTGCTCGGTTCTCGGTCCCATCTGGGAATCTGGGAGGTGACAGCATTTTGTCTGTTTCATCCTCTCCAAGTTCACTTCTCGAGGTAAATACCCACTGTCTTCTGTTTTCACTGAGTGCTTTTACCACGGTGCTTAGTGAGTGTTTGTGCATAAGGAAGTGAATGAACCAACATAAAATGAACTACGTGCTTGGAACATAAGAGGCAACTCTAAAGTTTACAAAATGTATATTTTAAATAGCCATCTCTTATCTCATAAAAAGAACATCTCAAATCTAAACACCAGAGCTAATGCATCACACAACTGTTGAGACATCTTTTAATTACAGGAGTGTTGGGTGCAAATGCTTTTAAATGGGATGCTCACCTGTCTTTCACCCCATCAGGGGACACCTGGGAAAGGGTGAGCCAACCAGGAGAACTAAAACCCCAAATGAGGCTGCCCTAAATGTAGGGCGGCCTCCCTGAGCCTAGAAGAAAGGATGGAGGTGTTCCCGGGAAGGGGCGGGCCCACTGCGGGGCTGCCTCAGGACGGCCTGTAGTGTGTGGGTTCCTTACTTTGTGTAGGAAAGATTTCACAACACGAGTCCAGTGATTTTGAGAGCACCTTCAATAAGGCTGGGGACAGTGACACTAAGGACGGACTTGAGGTAACAGAACTAACAGGAGAGAGCCAGGGAGGGCTGCTTTGACTCACCGGAAGTCAGAGAAAAAGGGGGCCTTTGGGGGCAGGATCAGGGGTGAGTCCAGGTTGAGCTGCTGCTGTTCACTGCTGCCCTGGCTGCAAGTCTCCTGGGGACCCTGAGAGTTTGGGAGGAAGTAAGAGGCTCCTGCAGGGGGAGGGGCAGGAGCTCAGGCTGAGTCTCTGTCCTGAGGGCTTGTTGTGTTTGTTCTGCAGGTGAGAACCTAGGGGCGGGTTTCAGCAGAGTGTTCATCACCTTCCCAAATGCGTTGCTAACGTGCTGCTGCACCAGAATGAGCGCATGGGGGGTTGGGGCTATTCTCTGGTCTGCTTTACTCTAATTTTACTTACATCCTTGTCTGTTGGGCTTTTAGTGGGGTTTTGTTGTCCAGTCCCCTGACTTCATCTGTCCTTGGGTTTAGCTGGCACAAAAGACACTAACTGGGTCTCTGTTCTCCATGTTCCCAGACCAGGGAGATTTAAGCCGCGCAGTCCCTGGTTAGGGAGGGGAGGTATGAGCTGTTCACTATGAAGTGTCCCTGCTTAGGAGAGGCAAGTTTTTGCAACTCACCAGCTGGCTGGAAGTTGCTCCAACTGTTTGGCCTTGTCTCATTTCCTTGTCTGTTTCCCCATCCACTTGCCCAGGAATCTCCTAGCTTCTTACTTTCCTGTCACAGAGGTTCAAGGAGCAAGAAGAGGGCTCTCTGGGGGTGACCTGCCTGCTAGCACTGTCACCCTAGAGATGGCCAGAATAACTCTGGTTCCTCTGTCCCACCACCTGCTCCCTGGAATCTGCTCAGCTGGTGGCAGAGGACAGGGGGTGGGGATACCCTGTGGGGCCACCACAAAAGTTTTTTGTCTACAGGGTCATTGTTAAGGCAAGATCCCTCTTCTTGGCCCAGATGTCTGACCTGCCTCCACCCCGGTGCCTGGTGCCCCAGGGTCCTGAGCCCGTGGGACCCTTTTCGGCCCGGCCGTCTCTCTCTTGTTCTGCCAGCCCCCGGCCTCTCCCCACCCAGCTGGCCCAGTTCTGAATGTGTTTCCGTAACTTTAACCAGCTAGTTCTCGTTCCTCCTTCACATTTATCGGTCAGGGAACATTTGTCATTTTAGAAAAATAATTTTTAAACTTTGGGGATTAACATTTATGTTTTTAAGATTCAGATTTCAGCGCTGCTACTTAGCTGTGATGCTGAGCAGGAAGAACCAAGTTTTCATTTCCTGAAAGTAGACCAGTGACAACCCTGTTTGCCCTGAAGGACTGACGACGGGAAGTGTACGAGTGAACTTGTGTAAAATGTGGAGCCTGTGTCAGCCCCCGCCCCGCCCCCTCTCGTGTGTGATCAGTTTCACACGTGCACAGTTTAAAGGAACTCCTGAGAGAGACCCGTGCAGCCCGCGGGCTATGGGAAAATCTGGAGAGAAGATGCCATTTGGACCAGACTTTAGGGGTTGAAAAGATTTTGTTCACTCTTTGGCAGCTAAATCTTCCCACCTTCCGCTTTCCCTGGTGGTTTTATTTACTTGGGAGACAAGGAGAACAAGAGTAGGTACAAAAACTCACACCCAAGGCCACTTTCTGCAGCGGCCCAGATGGCGTGACAGGGAGGACAGGGGACTGTGGCTGGAGGCTCTGGGGCAGTGAGTGTGGGGAAGGGGGGGCCCAGTCAGGAAGATCATGTGAAGTGTCAGAGCTGAAAGGATGTCACTTCCATGAGTCTGGTTTCTTCAAGCAGGTGTGCTGCCTCACCTCCTGCTCACTGGGGTGGCCTCCCTTCCTTACGCCTAAGCCCCCCTCTCAGGCCTCTTCCCTTCTGCCCTGTTTCAGGCTGGGGGTAGAACTGAAAGGGACGAAGAGGCATGGGAGCATCGCCCTGCTCCCTCCCCCCACATCCTCCCGTGACTCCGACTCCCCCACCAGCAGGTGCCCATGGAAACTGTTCCGGGTCGGGAGCTCTGCTAACCTGCCCTCACCCTTCCACACACTCATACATTCTCATCTCATTCCCACGAATCTCAGGGCACCCACTGCCCCTCCATTCCACCTCATGCTGCCTTGGCTCTCTGTTTCCCCTTGTCTGGGTTCCCTTGACAGCTGCCACCTCTGTCCATTGTCCCACAGAACAGCTTTTCCTCTGGGATCCTGGCACCGCCTCCCCTCGCCCCCTGCTGGACATTATCCAGTGTCACCCAGCACTGCTCCAGCTTCCTCTTCTCCCAGCCTGATCCCCCCTGGTTCCTGGGCTTCTGGAGGCACAGGCTGCACAACGGAGCTGCCCTGCTGGTTAGTTCCCAACCCCTGTGTGTGGCTAACAGTGACACATGGCCCCAGCAGGGCAGGAGTGGGGTTTCGGCCTTCGAAGGGCTCAGACACTCCCACCCTTGGAATTGGGGCAGCAAGATGGAGACAGTCTCTCCCAGGTGTATCCTAATGAAGGTGTGGAGGATCTCAAAGGGGAAAGACCCATGACAAGAAAGGTAGAAGTTGGTGGGAAACTAGGAACACCAGTTTGTAGCTCTTCCTCTCATGGTGTTGGGTATAAATCGGGACTAGGAAGGGAAGGAACCTTCTGAGCAATAAACATAGGACCCAGGAGCCATCACATTAAACCAGCCTCAGGCAGGGGGCACAGAGAGGAGGTCTTTCCCTCAGTCACTGCGCCCTTGACCTTCTTCGTCCCTACGCATTCTCATTTCATTCTTCCTACAAATCTCAGTGCACCCTAATACTCTACCGGGGTGCAGGGAAACCCCTGCTAAGGGGGAACTTATAGCTGTAAATGCTTATTTTAAAAAAGAAGGAAGACCTCAAATCAGTCACTTACTTTACAACTTCAGCAACTAGCAAAAGGAGAACTAAAGCCAAAGCTTTAGATGAAAAGAAGCAGTAAAGATTAGATCAGAGTAAATAAAACAGAGAATAGAACAACAACAGTGAAAAGACACAAACCGAACACTGGTTCTTTGGGAAGTTTAACAACATTGAGAAACCACTGTGTAGGTGACTAAGGAAACAAGAGCAGATCAAGTTACTAAAGTCAGAGTGAGGAGGGGACACCACCCCTGATGCCTCGAAGTAGAAAGGATGGAAAGAGTCCCGTGAGCAATTGCATAACCAACAACTCGGTACCGTGATGGAATGGACAAACTTCTAGAGACACAGAACCTATTGAGACTGTATCAACACGAAAAAGAAAGTCTCAGTAGACCTGTGACTAGTAGGAAGATGAATCAGTAATCCAAAACCTCCTGACGAAGAAAAGTCCTGGA
>NW_028097048.1:0-2415 GCF_014824575.4 Sturnira hondurensis
GTAAGGTCTTATATTCTCTAAATACTCTTATTATTTTCAAAACAAGCAAAATAAGAATAAATTAACCACTAATATAGCATCAGTGATGGGGACATTTCCCCCATTACTATTGCAGTGTTACCTCTCGTTCACACTCTCTGAGGCCATAACACAAGACACTACATTAACACTTCTTACTTTCTTCAGTTTCTCTATGCCTATGTCATAGGGTGTTTTAATGATTAGATGACATAAACAAAGTTCTTAACACTGTTACTGTCATAACATTTTTTACATAAATGAGAGAATGACCCAAAGTCATCTTGTTCCCTTCCTACCAACCATAACAATAGTAATATAACTCATTGGATGCTTCTGTTCTGTTTTACATACTTACAAGCCCATTCTTCAAGGTAAAGATAAAATTTCTTATACTCCAAAGTCAAGTTTAAATTCTTCTTATTCCTGGAAAAATTCTGACACATCCAAAGCCAGTATTGACAGAATTGTTAAAACTCAGCACCCTGAATTACACTAGCATAATGATCAATAGGAGCTAACTATTTTTGTTTGCTCACACCATTTAATCAGAGGGGAGGCCCTACACATATATTCTATGTAATCGTAAGCCAACTTATTACTAAGTCTTTGACCATTTTACCAAATCAACTAATATTCACTGAGCATTTACTAAAGCCAAGAATTTTAATAAATGTAAAGGTACAAGAAAAATAATTTAATCAATTTAGTATCATGAAATAATTTATGAGATTACTCTAAAGTTTTGCCTATCAAAAATATAGACTCATTTGCTAAAATTGTTTTCACTTTATTAAGATCACATTTACTTTATATTTTTAAAAAACAATTGTCACATATTTTATTCTATCATTCCATCTGTTATGTCATGATTGCAGCCCACCACTGTCTATTACATCCTGACAGAAAGACCAAATTGTTCTCTAATTATTATTCCAGGATATATTTTATAAGTGAATTTATTTTCAATTATCTATATATTCCTTTTCTTCATATTCTTATCAGTCCATTAACTAATCCATTACTTTCTTTAATCTTCAGGGCCAACTGTTGTGTTATATTTTGGTTACAAAAAGTAAATAGAATCAGACATTATCCCTGAATGCAGGAAACCAGCTATCGATGAAAGAAAGAGTTATTAATCAAATAAATAAAATACAATCAGCAACCTTAAAATCTGACAGGTACTAATTCCCTATATGTATTTCTCAGAGTTTGTATTTGAAAAGGATTGTGGCTGAGGTTCTTTATTTTATTACTTGTTTATAAGTTTGTTGAAACATGAAATAAGCTTGTAATGACATCTATTTTTCTTTTCATCAATATGGCATTTTAGCATGTTAGAATTCTGATAAAAACAAAACAACATAGAACACGGAATCTATAATTGGTACCTACACTAAGATGACTGAGCTTATTCTCTTAGAATTTCCATCTCCCCCTGAACTGTGTAGACTGTCCTACTATTTATGGTCCTGACACTGTGTGGTGTGATTTTAATGGGGACACTGGATTAAGGATGCTAATCAGGATTAATCCATGCTTTCAATCCTCTGCATAATTTTTCCCTAGCAAACTGTCCTTTGTAGACCTTCCTTACTTCTCAGTCATTGCTCCTGAAATGCTAACCAATTTCCTTTCAGAGAACAAACCTGTTTCTTATTATGGCCATGCCTTGCAGTTTTATTTTTTCTGTGCTTTTCCAGACACAGAATCCTTTACCTTCGGTGCTAGGACATACAGCTGCTATGTCACCATCTGTAACCCTTCACTGTATACTGTCGTGATTTCTGAGGGAATTTGTACATGGTGGACTATCTTGTCATACATTGGGGGCAATATGGGCCCCTTGGCACACAGATCCTTTGCATTTATTCTGAAGTACAGTGATAAAAATGTTATGAATCATTTTATCTGGGATCTCCTCCCCTTCTTCAGCTAGCCTCTGCAGACAGATCAATTTATGAGTGGCATCTCTCCACACAGGGCAACTCAATGAAAATGATCTGTTTTATCACATCATCTTCTCCTACTTTTTCACTATTTTCTCAGCCTTAAAGGCTCTTTCAGTGGGAAGAGGAAAACCTTCTCTCCATGGGCCCCTCACCTGACTTCTGTGTCCACCCATCAGGGTGGACATTCTCCCTGTATTGATAAATTTATTTCAGTTCTACACATGGTCATCCTTGTGCTGAACCTGTCAATTTACAGTTCAACAAACAAATACATACATGACACCACTGAGAAACCCACAGGACTGAAGGTAGAATCCTTGTGAGATACAACTTTCTAAAATGCGTCTAATTTCCTAATCACAAGCTCTATTTGGCAACCTGCAACAGCCTTACCAGCACACACACAACTTCTCTCACAAGAATTTCACCAAACACTCATTTT
>NW_028097049.1:0-596 GCF_014824575.4 Sturnira hondurensis
TGGCTCAGCATGACTCACCCCTCTGCGCTGCCAGACACCGCCCCCCACCCCAAGACCCCAGGTGGGACGGGGCGTTCTGAGTCAGGACTGAGGCAGCAGGTCGCTGGGGAGCAGGTGGCAGCCTCGGTGGTGTTCATGCAGGGCTGCTGTGCACCACAGGCCCTGCGCCTCGGAGGCCAGACCCAGCCAGTTTGAGTGTGGCCCCTGAGCCAAGAACGGATTTCCTGTTCCTAAAGCGTTGTGAAAACAAGACTATGCAATGTACATTGTATGTGGTCTACAAATGGTTGGACACGTTTATGTAGCAAATAAGAAATCAGAATGCCCCCCCTTAAACTTGAATTTGAGAAAAGCAGTAAGTAATCTCTTCGTGTGTGTTCGTTTCAACATTTGGTCCATACTAAAAAAAAGTATCTGGAATTTAGGTTTCCCTGGGCGTCTTGTGTTCAGTCTGGCAACCTTCGCTCACAGCCCGAAGTGGTGGCCATCTGCCCCTTTACAGAAAAGTTGGCCAACCCAGCCCTTACACACATAGCAGACGAGATCAGGTGTCAGAGGGGTTAGGCCACTGCCTGGAACCCCACACAGTGAGCATT
>NW_028097050.1:0-501 GCF_014824575.4 Sturnira hondurensis
TGTAACACAGTAGTTGGGAAGGTGACTCCAAAGCCAGCTAGCTGGGGCCTGAATTCTGACTCAGCTACTTACCGTGTAACATTGGTCTTGATGGACACTGGAGAGGAGTGTGGGGCAGTGGTCTCAACTGCAACCACAGTAGAACTTGAGAATAATATAGCAACCCTTTTAGTCAGCCAGCCTGAGGGTTGACCCAACCCATGGGTGGGCCAAGAGCAGTCAAGGCTCAACTACATCAGGAGGGCTGACATAACTCACACAAGTGACATTTCTGGAGCACCTAGCTCACAGGATCAGGGAGACTGCATGACTGAGACCCGCAACACACCTACTACATAAGGCCACCACACCAACACAGGGAGACATACAGCTCTACCTAATACACAAAAGAAAATACAGAGAGGCAGCCAAAATGGGATGACAAAGAAACATTCCCCCCCACCAAAAAAAAAAAAGGAAAAATCTCCAGAAAAAGAACTAAATGAAGTGGAGGCAAGCAAT
>NW_028097051.1:0-1593 GCF_014824575.4 Sturnira hondurensis
TGCTTCTAACTTTTGGCTATCATGAATTGTGCTGCTATGAACATCAGGGGGCGTAGGTTCTTTTGAATTAGTGTTTCAGGGTTCTTAGGATATACTCCTAATAGTGAAATTGCTGGGTCAAAATGCATGTTCATTTTTAGTTTTCTTAGAAAGTTCCATACTGTTTTCCATAGTGGTTGTACCAGTCTGCAATTCCACCAACAGTGAACTAGGGTCCCCCTTTCCCCACAACCTCTCCAGCACTTGTTGTTTGTATCTTTATCATAGTCATTCTGACTGGTGTAAAGTGGTATCTCATTGTGGTTTTAATTTGCATCTCTCTGATAGCTAGCAATATCGAGCATCTTTTCATGTGTCTCTTGATCCTCTGTATCTCCTCCTTGGAGAAATGTCTGTTCAAGTCCTTTGCAAGTTTTTTAATTGGGTTACTCGTCTTCTTTGAGTGGAGTCGAGTGAGTTCTTTGTATATTTTGGAGATTAAACCTTTGTCTGAAGTATCATTGGCAAATATGTTTTCCCAAACAGTTGCTTCTCTTTTAATCTGGATAATGTTTTCATTAGGCATGTAGAGGCTTTTAATTTTGATGAGATCCCATTGTTTATTCTTTCCTTTATGTCCCTTGCTCTAGGGGATGTATCAGTAAAAATGTTGCTGCGTGGAATATCTGAGATTTTCTTGCCGATGTTCTCCTCTAGGGCTTTAATGATTTCACAGGTTATATTTAAGTCTTTTATCCACCTCGAACTTATTTTGGTGTATGGTGTAAGTTGGTGCTCGAGTTTGATTTTTTTGCATGTAGCTGTCCAGTTCTCCAACACCATTTGTTGAAGAGGCTATCTTTACTCCATTTTATGATACTGCCCCCTTTGTCGAATATTAATTGACTATAGAGAGTTGGGTTTATTTCTGGGCTCTCTGTTCTATTCCATTGGTCTATGTGCCTGTTGTTATGCCAGTACCAGGCTGTTTTGATTACAGTAGCCTTGTAATACAGTTTGATATCAGGTATTGTGATCCCTCCTACTTTGTTCTTCTTTCTCAAAATTGCGGCTACTATTCAGGGTCTTTTATGGTTCCATATAAATTTTTGAAGTGTTTGTTCTATGTCTGTGAAATATGCCATTGGTACTTTAATAGGTATTGCATTGAATCTGTAAATTGCTTTGGGTAGTATGGACATTTTGATGATGTTAATTCTTCCAATCCATGAACACGGTATATGTTTCCATATATTTGTGTCTTCCTTGATTTCTTTCTTCAGTGTTGTATAGTTTTCCACATACAGGTCTTTTACCTCCTTGGTTAGGTTTATTCCCAGATATTTTATTTTTGTTTTTGCTATATTGAATGGGATTTTTTTCCTGATTTCTGTTTCTGCTGCTTCATTGTTGGTATACAAAATTGCCTTTGATTTCTGGATATTGACTTTGTATCCCGCTGTTTTGCCAAATTCATTTATTAGTTCCAGTAGTTTTTTGGTAGAGTCCATAGGATTTTCCATGTACACTATCATGCCATCTGCAAACAATGCCAGTTTTTTTTTCCTCCTTTCCAATTTGGATGCCTTTTATTTCCTTTTCTTGTCTGATCGC
>NW_028097052.1:0-750 GCF_014824575.4 Sturnira hondurensis
AGTTGTGACTTCTCTGTGCACAAGTGCTGGATGCTTAGAGAAGAAGGAGGCTCTGTCGCTGCAGAATGTTGCTCACCGGCAGCCGGCGTGGGAGGTGAGCTTCCAACAGCACGGAGTGAAGTTTTCCGTTGCTGGCTTGGTTTCAGGGTTTTGGCTGCATACCTGCGTGTGTCTCCACGCATGCTCCGAAATGGTAGTCTTTTTCTTCTTTAACCTTTATCCTTTTTTTAAAGATTTTATTTATTTATCTTTAGAGGGGAAGGGAAGGAGAGAAGGAGAGAAATATTAACGTATGGTTGCCTCTCGTGAGTCCCCCGCTGGGAACTGGCCTGCAACCCAGGCATGTGCCCTGACTGGGAATCGAACCGAGATCCTCTGGTTTGCAGGCCCGCGCTCAATCCACTGAGCTACACCAGCCAGGGCTCCTTTATCCTTCATTGCAGTATGTTGTATTCTCAGAACGAGCCCCCCCTGTTAAGGTGCCTGACATTATTTCGATGGTTTCATTTATGAGTCTATGTTATTCCTTCTTGTTTGTCAGCACCCTTCAAACTCATTCTTGTGGCAGAATTATCTTCCTACAGATATGCGGGATACACACGTAACTTATTCTGGCACCTGACCAGGTTAAGTGTCTGTCTCAGCCCTCTGAGATCACAGGGCACAGGTGCCCACTAAGCTATAGCTTTTCTGCAGGCGCCTTTATTTCCAGTCCAGCGGGAAAGTGTCTATATTTTGCTACAGTCATGT
>NW_028097053.1:0-32229 GCF_014824575.4 Sturnira hondurensis
CTCTTTGTCTCTCTCATCTTTGTTCTGTCCTCATCGTATCTTATCTTAACTGCCTCCAGTCGTCTCTGCACCTTTGTTGGTCTTCTTTCCCTCTGTCTTTTTCACCTCTCCACAATTGTTTCTTGCCTTCTAACATCTCTTTGTCTCTCTTTCACTGACTTTTCTCTTCCTCCCTCCTATGTGCTCCTTTCCCTCTCTGATCCCCACATACCCTTTCTCCCCATCAGGATCATGTTGCAGATATTGTTAGTGATATTGACATTTCCGCTTCAATAAGGAACACAATCCTGTTTATTAATGGGATTTCATATTTCTTGTCAAAAACCTTATTTATTATATAGTCGGGTTGCACTGTTCCCCCAACCCCACTCCTCCTTTGCCTGAGATCTCCTGATATCTCCTCTTGATAGTTTGTTTCAGTTCAAGGCATTATCAGTCTCCATGGTGGGAGTCCACGGTGCTTTCTTCTTTTTACATGTCGTTAGAAGGACGGTTTGTTTTTGAGGTTTCCTGAGTATCTGTATACTTCCTTGTGTTTCGGGTTTAAGGGGTTAAATTTATGTAAGTTGAGTCTAAAAATTGAGTGTGGGAGCTACAGTAACCAAAGAACTAAGTATTTCCTTATTTATTTTTCCCAAATAGCACTCCAAGGGCCAAATTTGTTTTCTTTCCCCAGCATTGTTTTTCCTACAAAGAGTTCTGATATGAGAGATGTTCCTCTTTGTCGATTAATATTTTCTCCCTCTGTCCCTACTTCACTTATTGGCTTTATCACACTCACTTTCTTTTTCAGATGTCTCTGTAAGAAAGTCGTTTTCCTTTCTCCCTCAGTTTCTCCATCAGTTCTTTCTGAATGTTCAAGCACTGAGGCAAATGACTGGTTGTTCCAGTGAGTAGTTTGAAATGGAAGCTTATGCACTTTCAGCCCCTGCTGCCTTCTTTAATTATTTCATCTCTCAAAGACATTTTTCTTATTCTGAGCGACTTTGAGAGTGCAGTCGAAGAGAATATCACTCTAAGTCAGCAATTTTCAACTGGTGTTGAATACACAAAAATTTTTGTGCAATTTAAAAAAAAATAAGAATATGTATTTACTGTAATCAGGGGCGCTGACCTCTTTTTCCTTAGATTGCCAAATTAAAAAATTGACAACAGCCAACACAATAGAGGTCAGGTGTGAATCAAAATTATGCCTATTTTTAAATCAGATGTGGCAAGTGTTTTTGGTGTTCCACAGAATTGTAATAATCAGTTTGTGTGCCATGAGATAAAAAAAAAGGTTGAAATATCGCTACTCTTGAGTGGAAAGTATTCCCCTCTGCAGAGGGCAGAGTAGTTGTCTGGGTTGTTCATTCTTCTGAAAAGGAGGTGAGCCCCAGGCCCTGTTAACATTTTACCCCAGGCCTGTGTTACACTTTACCTGTTTTTGCTTTTGTTTTCTTAAAGGAGTTGGAGAGAAACAAGGCGAACAAAAGAAGTATCTCATAAGAAATGTATACTGCTTGCCTTGAGAAATTCCCATTAGCTAGATCTAGTCATCAGGTGACTTGTTCCGAAAGTCGCTCCGCCTAGCATGTCGCGTGCTTTACAGGTTTTCTAACTTATGTCCGGTGATGTTGGGTACAGTCTGCGGGCTAGGGTGCAGCTGACAGCCCGCGCACTGGAAGTAGGCGCCGAGCCCCGCCCCCAGGCACGCGGGCCAATGGGTTGGGCCCGAGAGGCGGGAGGGTGTGGGTGGGAGGAGCAAAGCCAGGGGGCGGGGGGGGGGGTTGTGCTGTGGAGTCGGCCCGCGCGGTGCTGGAACGTAGCTGCTGGGGTGGCGGCGGCGGCGGCTTGGCCCAGCGTCCGCGGGTCTTGGGAATGGGGACGACGAGTTCCAGACCTCGGAGGCGGCGTCGGCGGCGGCCGTGAGTGTTGGGCGGGCACCCGCGCCCGAGACCTGGGAAGACCACCGCGGTGAGTGCGGGGCGGCGGCTGCGTCTCTGGGTGGAGGTCACCTGCTGCTACTGTCCTCGAGCTGACGACCAGGGTCCGGGCGTCCCACTCGGTGGCCCGGAGCTGCGGCGGCTGCGGTGTGCGCTGGAGGTTGGGCCAGGGTCCGAGGAGCGAGGGGCTTGCAGCTCCTTCAGCGGAGGAGCCGGAGGGCGCTGAGCCTATGAGGATGATAATAAAGTGAACATAGCAGGTTCTACAGTCCGCACCCTGCTCTAAGAGTGCTCCCCGTTTAACTTCTTTAATCCTCACAGGTCCGAGATTACTTCACTCGTAACCTCGGGGAAACGGAGATTAAAAACCTGCTGGAATATGACCAGTAATCGGCAGAGTGCGTATTTAAACCCAGGCAGTTTTGCTTCTTGACCGTTACATAGTCTGCTCTTGCTTCTGATCTCGTCCTGCTGCCACCTGCCCTGACAACAGCCCTCCTCACTTCAGCTGGTTCTCATTCCCGAGATATTTTAGGATTTCCGTGGTGCATTGTTTTCCTCTTCTCTGTCTTTGGGTTGAGGAGGGTTGTTTCGTTCCGCCTCAATGGTTTTTCCCAATTCTGCAAGTATTTGGGGTTTGACGGTATTTGGGGGTTTTGTTTTTTTAAAAAAAAATTGGGGGGCGGATGAGCTCAAGTCAGACTTTTCAAGTTGGAGCCCTAGTAACTGACGCCTTGCGTCTTCATGTTATTCTTTTTTTTCTTTTTACTCTCTTTCTCAAGAAGGAGTTGGCCTCATACCTTTTCAGAGGGCAGACTGTTAGCGGGTGGAGGGAGCCGAGTGCTCCTTCCCCTTGCTCATAGCTGTCTTTGTGACGCTATTTGGTCCCTCACTATCAGTGTTCGACGCCCTTTTTGCTCCATTTTCCCCACTTTGTTTTTAAAACCTGGATTGGAGAAAGCGCTCTTTGGCATTGGGTAGTTTGGGCTGGTCAAGGGAGAGAGCCCTGCCTGCGAGGAATGCTAGACATTCTGGAGGCGTGGGAGGTTGTGCAGCTTCCTCTTTTTTAAACGTGCTGCATTCTAACTGCACAGGAATGAAGTGTGTGTGTATTGCATGCCTTTCTTTAGAAATTATACTTATTTGCATCTTGCTAAAACTTTTGACATGCCCCCATCCTCTTTTTGTGGAGAGTGTTTTTTAAAAATATAAAAACTTCCAGAATGATTTTTTCTGATTTATTTGCGTTTTAAAGTAGATTCTTACCAAATCAGAAATTGTGCTGAAATAGCAGATTTTTGAAATAACTGGCAGTTTTTTCTTGAAGTAGAAAGAGTAACATGTATTAAGTACAGCTATTTGGGGCAGTTTTATTCTTCAATTAGCCCAGTGCTTAAAATGAAAATACTTCTGTAATGATACATTTGGGGATGGGAGGAAGTAAAAGGGGCACAAGACATGAACACAGGCTACCAAAGTCTTGGAAAAGCCACTTTCCAGGGTACTGGAAGTTAATATTCAGGTTTCTAATGCACATATTACTCATAATTTAGAACATAACAAAGTTTTGCACAGTAATTTACTGTTTGCTACAAAGTTCTTTTAGAAGTGGATAAAACACATTTTGAATGTTGATCGTGGTTTGGACTTAAAAGCGATATATGAGAATGCATTAGGAGAATTTAACATATTATGCTCAACAGCAACCTATTTGCACTGTTCAGACTTCACTTGGAAGCGATTAAATAGGTTTCCAGGAAGTCAATTAAGTTTCTGGAATTGTTCCTAGTCCTATATTTCTTGTTCACGTCTGCTTATATATTGTAGGATCTTGTTTATTTCTTGTGTTAAAAAATAATCTCCCATAATAAAGCATTGCTAGAAATAATGACGGGCAGTTAATGAGTCTTCATGATGAGCCAGGCACTGTGCTAAGTGCTTTCCATATTATTACTTCATTTAATTAAATTGCCAGTTGCAATCTGTTACTAACTACATTTTATGTTACACCAACTAGAGGATGGTCATTTTGGGATATGGGAAAATAGTGTGGAAGATCTTGAAAAGTATATTCTCCAGACTCTCTTATTAATCATAGTTCAGTTTTATGAAAGGTTAAATTAAGTTTGTTATTTAAAATTTTTTTCACCTGTAGTAAAGGATGTATGACAAAATTACTACATTACTCACCATAATGCCGACTAGAGGTAGATTATAACCCTTTTTAGTTGCTTCTTTCTCCACTGTGTTTTGGTTTTTTGTTTATAGGTTTTCTTAGTCTTGTCTAAAAATGTTTAAGAAGTTTTGAAACACTTTACAACTTTGGGTTACTAATATGCCCTTGTTGAATTTTTTTTTGGCTGAGATAGGTGAATGGAACCTGTGATGTGTCATTAATTTTTATAATCACCTTTTCACCAGTGACAATGACCAATTCTCTAATATATAAACTAAAAGCCATCAAAATTAATCAGAATGGCTTCATTAAGTAAGCTGCAAAAGTGTTAAATTAGGTTAATAGTCTTCTCAATTAGTGATTTGTAAAAGAGCTGTCAAAATAACACACCTGAGTGCTTTGGGATTTTTGTTGTTGGGGAGACTTAGGTATAATAATGGTTCTTTAAAAATTGTTCTACGTTCATTTTAGAAATCATCTACACATTTAAGGATTAACGTTAGATAGGTTTGAAACTAGTTCAAATGTAGAAATTATGTTCTCAGAAATACTTTGGGATTAACAAGACTATTCAATAGCGAACTTTGAAAACTTTTAGAGAAGTGTTGGGACACCTTTAATAATCAGAGGTAGAGAAGCAATGATAGAAGTTCAACTTTGATTTCAGTTTTATGTAATCTTGCCTTTACTCAACTTCGTATGCTTGTTTTGTTTTTTTTGAAAGACGGTTTTAGAGAAGATTTTTAAAAACCACTGATATTTTCTATTCAAAACACTGCAACAATCTGTAGTTAACCATTTTCATTTCTACAAAAATTAATTAAAACTATAAACCTATAAGCTCATTATTCATTCTGCACATAGCTGTGAGTAGGTCATCCCTCACTTGCCACACACTGTGCTGTGAAGAGAGAACAAATGGTTAGCAAACAGATGTGGTCTTGATTTCCTTGAGTTTATCATCTAGATAGGAAGATGTGAACCTTATAAATATTATAAGGTTTATGAACAGTATAAGTATACTATAAAGCACCTAATAGGAGATTCTGCTCTAGTTTGGTGGTGGTGGTGGTGACTGAAGGTGGGGGCAAGGGGTGGTCCAGGAAGGCTTCTTTGAGGAAGTGATCTTTGAGCTGAGATTAGAATGAGTAAACAAAGGGAAAGGAGTGGTTCAGGCTCCCTAAATTAAACAGTGTTTTTCAAGTTGTAGGATCATGGTTATGAGTATGAAACCAATTTGGTGGGTTGCAGCCAACATTTTAAAAAATGAAATGGGATACTGTAGAAATTATCTGAGTATATCACCTGGCTCCTTAGCCAGAATCTATTTTCTGTTTTATGCATTCCTACATATAACACCACTCATAAACATAAATACTTAACGTGTATGCTGGCCCATAATGTAAATTATTTCCAGCTCTGAGTCACAAACATTGCGTGTTTCAGGAGTGTTGAGTGTTGACTAGGAATCTTGACTCCAGAGGACATTGCAGAGGTAGGTAGGGGCCGGATCTCATGCTGAGCCAGCCTTGTAGTGCATAGCTAACCTCTCACTTGTCCTTTGGAAGAGTTTTCTGGTTTTGAAAACTGTAACCGACACTTTGGAACGATGAACAAGAATGATGTGGAGAGATCATTAGGAAATCAGTAACCGTAGCTCAGGCAAAAAAACCGATAGTAATTCACCTAGAGTGATAGTACAGATAGAGGTGGGAAAAAATATAGAGAGTTAAGTGAGGTACAGGAAAGAGTAAATGACACAATAATACATCTTACGCATGACTTGGAAATGAGTATTACCTAAAATTTTCTACAGTAAGTTTTACAGAAGTCCTTAATAATTCTGCCATTTTGAAAGTATCCGAATATTTAAGACACAATATTTGAAAAATGTTTTAATGATGATGCCTGAGCTGATTTAATTCCACAAGTCATTTCCTTTTTGATTCCAAGAGATACAAACAAAATTTGGACTTTTTCTTCTGGAAAGGTAAAGTGTAAACGTGAATCAGAAACACAGATTTTCTTGAGTTCCAACTTGGCGCCAGGATTAGGTGTTTTGACATATGAAGTCTTTCGTGTCTTCTTTTAACCCTCACACTCAGCCTGTAAGCATATTGTACAGGTCACTTGTTTAGAAAGTATCCAGCCAGGATTCAAATCTAAATGTTTTTCATTTTAAAAGATTGTATTTTTACTATATCACTCTGAAATTACTAAAAATAATGCCCCGATAATCATACATTTATTTATACAACCAATCCAGGTGTGTCACATTAGTGGGCACCCTTACAACTTGTTTTCAACAAAGACGTGTTCTTGCTGAAACTTGATAATATCTAGTTTATATCTAGGTTATATCTGTTCATGTCTGAAAATCTGTTTATATCTGAAACTTGATAATATCTAGTTTAGATTATATCTGTTCATGTATGTATGTATTATTATTGAGAACTAAATGTAATCAAACTTCTTTTATATGTTGGAACGAACACTTCCATGCTACTGTCTCTTTTAATGCTCACAATCATCTCACGAGGTAGGTATTGTCAGGATGCTATTCCCATTTTATAATGAGCACACCGAGGTAAAGGGGTAATTAATGTTTTATCAGGTCACACACAGCAGGTGATGGAGAGGGATTTTGAAAACAGGTCTTTTTCCAAAGCTTGTATTTCATGGAGGGAGAATATGCCCTTCCGCTAAGTGACATTTCGGGAAAGGTTTTACAAATTACAAAAATTCTGTAATGTCTAGGAGTTAAGAGCATAACTTTTAGTATCAAAGCAGATATGGGTTTAAGTACCAATCCTGCATTTATCAGCTCAGAGTTTAGAGAAATTATTTGATCTCCAAACCTCGGGTTCTTTAGAGAAATGAAGAGAATAGTAGTTTGCGTATCACAAAGTTGTCAAGATTACTGGCACCAAACAAACAGAAGCTGCTACTATCAGTAGTAGTGCAGTGCAGTGTCTGTGTGGTGGTTGGTTTTAATGGAATGCTGAGGTGGGCCGTGGGCTGTTTGTGAAAACTTAGTGGAATGTTCCCCTGGTTGATGTAGTGTGTGTTTCTCTCTCTTTTTTTTCTCACCCCTTTAAGGATTTCAGTTTTTCTGACTGTTATGTGAAAGGATGATTTCTCACAAACAGAAAAAAACGAAGAAAAAACGTGTTTTATCATCAGGCCAGCTCTCTACTGATGTTTCACCTTGTGAAATGGGGCTCAAGTCTGTAAGCTCCGATTCCGTTTTTGATCCGGATTACATCAAGGAGTTGGTGAATGATATCAGGAAATTCTCCCATATGCAATTATATTTGAAAGAAGCTATTCTTTCAGGTTTGTCAACTGTTTTCTCTTAGCATTCTTACTGGATAGCTTGTAAAATTTTAAATTCCAACCTAGTTACAGATAAGTGTGTACACAGTGGTAGAAACAGGGTATTTGCCTATAGGTATTTAATGTCTTTTTCCTCTCTAAATGTTTGCTGTTTACAGTGTAAACTATTTTATATTCAGATACAGGGCAATAGAGTATAGGAACTTCAATAAGTGTGAGGGAACAAGAATACACAAAAACAAAAATAGTTCTCTGGTTCTTAGCAGTTGGGCCCATTTGACAGGAAAATTTTAGGTCATTGGAGTTTTAACCTTATAACAGTGCATTGATTGGTCTTTAATAAGCAGACTTTATTTATAATTTACATTGTTGATACTTCTGCCTAGGTTGGGTTTTTTATATTGTTCCTAAAACTTCATCCAAAAATCACTGCATTTGAGTGAATTTTTTTTTTCAAAAATCAAATTTAATTCTCAATTTGCTTCTTCAATTAAGGGATAATCACAGAGTTTATTCTCTAGTTAGATATGGATAATGAAGCACGAGACTTGATTCTTCAGAGACAAAGAATTATACCCATCTGTACTCCCTGACTTGCTCTTAGTACCTAATTCTTTCAATTTTTAGTGTGTCTTTCATATACAGATTTGACAACAGTGATATTAAAGATACAGCTTCTATTCTTTTGTGATAAGTCACACTTCTTTGTTCGTAGACTGTTTTTCTGAATACGGAGAAAGAAGACACCTAGTGTTATTTATATATAAGAGACCTTCAGGTGTTTTGTAGACATTTATAAGATTCTAATAACTATTTTCTATCTATATAAGTTAAATATTTATTTTCTGGTAAACAGAAACTAAAGTAATATCTTGTTTTAAGTATTGCTTTTTAAGAGTTTGTTTTAGCCTAATTTTTCAGGTTGAATGCCCAAAATGACTTGACTTGAAGCCTCAAAATTTTAGTATTTGAATTTTCCTTGAAACAACAATCACATAAGCTATTCTTTTGAGACTGTGTGTGTGTGTATTTTATGACTTTTAATTTGTGAGTAGGCCATTGAGGGATTAGGAAGAAAGAGGGTTGAAAATGGATCCTAAGTGAAAAAAGAAGAAAGTGGTAACCAATATAAGATCGCCAAAGGAGACTGACCCTTGGGGAAAGAGTATGTGCATGGAGACACATTTCCACACAGAAATTTAATGTTAAAAAGCTGTGAGGATATTATCCTAATGAGAAAACCAGTACTTCAAAATTTAATTCAATTATATTGCTGGTAGTTTAGAAAAACTTGCCATTTATGGCTGGTCAATTAATTTAAAAATGTAAAACCATCTTTCGGATAGCCAGCTGTCATCAGTAAGCAGTGGTCAGAGAATTTTTATTGTTTCCCTTTGGGATGATGGTAATGCTTGGTTCTTCAGTCAGAGTTAAAAGGAAAAACGTATGCCATCTCAAAATAAATCTTGGATTTGACAAGAATTTTTTTTTCTGTGATCACTGTTATCAAAATCTGGGGATATACTATTTGGTTTGAGTTGATAGAACCTTTTTTGTTTGTTTTCCTGAAACAAGGGGGTATGTACAAACATAAATTAACCTCATTATAAATGATAAGAAATGCTGCATAATATGCTCGCTTGTAATATTGATTATGATTTTTCAGCCTGTTAGAGTATCAGATTATTCCTTACTTACTAAATAGAGTTATTATAAGAATCATGAAATATAATCTGGGAAACAGGTAAAAAGTTTAAAATTCTGTAACTCTTTAAGGCAGTATCATTACATGTTTCTCTAGACTAGACGTAGACCATCCTTTCGTATTCTGGGTCCCTAGACTCCTGCCATTCTTTGTTGTGAATAGCAAAGAGCTATGTTACTCTTTTTCTTTTGCAGTGAGGGAACCTTGTCAGTCTCCTTGCCAATATTTTGTCTTTTGCCTCTTGAGGAAGAATACCAAATTTTTGTCATTGTTTATGATCTTGTAATTCATATCAGTTGACTTAATAAAGTAAAAAGTTAGCTTTTAAGAGCATAGATTGTAGGTGTACAAATTAAATCACCTTTTGGTGTGATTTGGATGCCATTTTCTTTCTGTGCTTTACCCCTTTGTCACGAGGCAGTGATGTGCAAATCACTTGACTACTGCTTCCGGTGTTCAATCTTATAGCTGAGGCTAGACTTTTTATGTTTTACAGGGTACTTTTACATACAAACAGTATTGTCACACAGTCCCCAGAAAGGCGGGTACTTGTAGCCCCATTTCACAGATAAGTTCTATGTATAACATAGATTGTATTATTTCATCAACCCCTTAGTGCTGGTGAATAGTAGTTTCATTTGGAACCCTGAGGTCATGAATGCGGAATGGTGTGTGCTTTCCATTCTGTCCTACCTGCTCCACGTGGCAGGTACTCTGTACACACACTGCTCAGTTTCCATTCTCTCACCAGCCATTTCTCTTTTCACTGGGGATGACCTAGATCTGCACTATCCGCTATGGTGGCCTCTATCCATGTGGCTCTTTAAATTTAATTGAAATTTAAAATTCCAGCTTCCTAGTTGTACTAACCACAATTAGGCACTCTTTAGCCACATGTGGCTGGCAGCATTTTGAACAGTGAAGTTACAAAAATCTTCAATCCATCATTGTAGAAATTTCTATTGAACAGTGCTGGTACAGACATTTGGCCTGTATCAATCTCGAGAAACTGAGAAGAATTCTTGGGCTACAAGTATTTTTTAAAAGATTGTTTATTTATGTATATTTCAAGAGGAAAAAGGAGGGAGGAAAGGGAGGGAAACGACGTGTATGAGAAACAGCTTTCCGTGGGCCCTGCCACACCCGCAACTGAGGACCCAGCCTGCAACCCAGGCCTGTGCCCTGATCAGGAGTCAGACTGGTTACCCTTTGGTCCACAGTCCAGTGCTCAATCCACTGAGCCACACCACCCCCAAGGCCAATATTTTTTATTTCTACAGCATTAAAAGGAAACCTGGAAAATAGTTATGGGAAAATATTTGAGAAAATTTTACTAGAATAAGAACTTTCGGGGTCTATTTGGATAGACCCTTAGGTTGCCTTTGGAGTATGTAGCTTTCATGCCCTTCTTTGATTTGAACAAGTTGATAAAAAAAACCCAGCCAGATTATCCAGTTTGGTTAAATTTGTAGTAAGGGATGACAGCACTGGAAAGAGAATCACTTGATTTTGGTTCTAGGACTAGGTGTGTTACTGACTAGTTTGGGAATATGCCTTAACCATTGAATAATTTGTTAAATATGAGGTGCTTACACCAGATGCTAGCCATTTTATAATTCTCTGATGGGAAATGGGGGTGGGTGGGGCGGGGGAAAGTGGTGGTGGGAAAATGGAGGCAACCATACTTGAACAACAATAAAAAAATAAAATCAATAAACATATGTATTGTCAAGTGAGGATTTAAAAAAACAATGCAATTTGACCAGAGTTGGAGATTCTGTGTTTTGAATATTGACAGTTCAGAGCTGAAGAGGACAGCTAAGTATTTGTTTTAAAGGTACATAATGCATTTTAGAGGACAGCCACCTCCCACCATTTTATAGGGTTTTTAAAATAAGAGTTTTATGATAACTATCTTGTGTGATGTTATGAAAATTTCCCAAGTGAGGATGTAAAGGTCATATTGCAGTAGTTTTGAGGAATTGATTAGATAAAATAGGTGTTTGCCAAATGCCCTGTGTCCCTTAACAGAGTTAAAATATTATGCAGTTTGCCTCTGCTATTTTTATTTACAAACAAACATGGAGTGCTTAATGTGGGAGATCAACGGACTGTGAAAACACTTACTTTGATAGGGTAAGTAATAGAGTTGTTAATTTTCTTCGTTCAGGGCTAATTCCAGGAGGAAGTTACCCGGTAGTCTCATAAAAGTAGCAGATGTGAATTTAGAACTCTATCCAGTGTTATTAAGGTGTATTATGCATAATTACAGGGGCAAATTTTGCATCTTATATTAAAATGCCAAAGGCACTGAATTATACATACGCCCTCTGTGTTTAAATAGAACACCGCAGATTAACACATATACAGTGTAAGTGCTAATTCAGGTTTATGGTTGCCCCTTGAGGAGTAATATGTTCTGAATTCCAAAGAACAGTTCATAAATCTTCTAGTTTATGCAGTAATTTTGTTGTTGTTGTTGTCACCCAAGGACATGCTTATTGATTTAGAAAGAGGGGAAGGGAGGGAGAGAGAGAAGAGAAACATTGATGGTTGCCTCTGGTATGTGTGTCCAGACCGGGGATGGAACCCGCAATCTAGACAAGAGCCCTGACCAGGAATCGAACTGTAGCCTTTTGGTTTATAGAACGACACCCCAACTGACTGAGCCACACCGACTAGGGCTATACAGTAATCTTAAGTCTGTCTTTGTGACAAACTTATCCATTCCCAGGTGGAACACCACTCAAAGCCCAAAATTTGGGAATTAGAAAAATGCAAGACTTTTTAATAGGGCTGAAAACATAATGCAGATTACTTAATTTTTCTGGTACCCAATTCTTGAAGTCTCTATTGCCATTATAAAATATATTTGAAGGCCAGCAGTTAGTGTAATACTTCCTGTAATATATTGACTATATGACACTATTTTTTTATACCAACCTGAGAACATGCTTGTTGATTTTAGAAGGAAGGGGAGGGGAGGGAGAGAAACATCTGTGTGAGAGAGAAACATTGGTTGGTTGCCTCTTACACATGCCCTGACCTGGAATTGAACCGTGACTTTTTTTGGTTTATGGAACAGCCACTCCAACCAACTGAGCCACACAGGCCAGGGAGACACTAATAACAGTTTACTATTGCAACAATGGTGTCTTGTTTTTCTGTTTTGTTTGTTTTTAAATGGGCCAGAAAGACAGATAAAAGAGTCATCACTTTAAGATAAAGTAGTTCTTTAACTTCTAAAAATGCTTTCTAATTTGAGTATATCACTATTATAAAAATATAACTGATCCATAAGTGATTACTTCTAATGAATTCTAGGTCCTAAATTTGATAGAACTATAGTTAGAAGAGAGGGTTGTTAACTTTCTAAAGCAAATTTTATTGAACAAAAGAACTTAAGTAACAAGTTTAATGGCATTAAGTAATATGTTCTGTTTTAAGAGGGAAGTTCCACTTAAATGTTCCAAGTTTAGGGGTGGGGGCGAAAAAATTTTTTTTAAGTCTTAATCAAAATCTTGTCTTATGGATTAACCCAGTTTTTTCCAGGGTGAATATAGAGGAGGACATGTAAATTTATTTTATACAAATTTCAGTGAGGATTACCTTGACTACCGATGACTGTTACTTAAGTTTTAGCCCCTGTAATATACCAGAAGTTTTGCGAAATATGAGAAATATTAAGTTACTAGCCTCAGACATACCCTCCTGCTGTATTCTTTTAGAAGTAAACCTCTCTAGGAGTGATTTCTAATGGCTGTCACAGGATTGGTTAACGTTAATGTTCATAGGTTACATCTTAGTGCCTAGAGCATGTGGATTGAATCTTTGGGGAACTAAGTGTGAAATACAGGTAAGTCATCCGTTACCCATGTGCCAGCTCTTAGGAGATTGCCTTCCTCTTCTGTACTTGACTAGAATGGTTTGCCTAGTTTAACACCTCTTGAAATAATAACTGGCATACCTGGAAGTTATGCCTATTAACTTCAATTGGAAGTTAAAAGCCTATTAAATCACAGATTGTAGAGTACTGTCATTAATAACTTCTTTAACCATGTTGATATATTTTAGTGATTAAGAGCACAAATTCTAGAGCTAGAATCCCTAACGTGAAATCCTTATTCTGCCACCAGGCAAGTTACTTCTCTGTGCCAGTTTCTACATCTGTTCAAATGAGTAAGAATACCTACCTCATTGGGTTATTGTGAAGTTGAAATGATTTCATAAAAGTAAAGCTCTTAGAATAAGTATTTTAAAATGTCAGCTGTTATTTTTACAGTCCTTAAGTGTCTGGATAAAGAAAGCTTGTATTCAGGGTTCGCTTTTATTTTTGTAAATTCAGAAGTCATGCAGCTAAATAAAAGGGAGTTTCCCAGTGATAAGCTCTGAAACTTTTACCTCCGTGGTGTTTCCATTGCTCTCCCAGAGAGGTTACGCTCAGTTAGCAAGACTGGTTTTAGAAATCGTCAGGTTTTTTTTAATCAAGGAAAACACCACGGATTTTTTCATTTATTTACTTAAGCGTTTCCATGAAGTGTTTGCAATATAAACACTGCAGTATTGTGTTAATGCATGAGAACCAAAAAGTGGAGCTGGCTAATCTGTTTTCACTTGATAAGCTGAATGAAGCAGAAAATAAATGGCACAAATGAGTGAAACAATAAATTAAAATTTAGATTACCATAATACTGGGATAGTAGATAAACATTGGGATACAGAAGTTTTACTATTCTATTAAGATTTTGGTTGAACAGTATTATAATCACATATATAATACTTTTATGTAGTATAAATTAAATTTTATTACATTTACAGTGTGGCCACTATAAAAATTATCTAGTATTTAGTTAAATGACTAACTTAAATACTGTCATTTAACTTAATAAGTATAGAAATGTTTTAATAAAGTATATCTTTAATTATCATTTCATTTCCAAGCAATTTACTAATTTAGATTTTATATGTAAAATGAAATTGAAACTTAACTTTAATGTCTTGTTTTCATTAGCCAAATTATGGTGGGAACTTGCTCTAAGTATGTTTGCTGTTGAGTGTAATTTTATGAGACAAATTTGTCTTCAACGGTATATTTAGTTCAGATGACTTACAGATTTAATAGTGGTAATAACTTTACATTAAGATTATAAAGCATTTTTGTTTTTGTTAATTTATTTGATATTCACAACATGTTTTTAAAGATGGCTAGGACAGGCGTTCTTATTAATTCCGTTTTACTGATGATTAATCAGAGATCAGAGAAGCTGAGAATTTTGTAATAGGGTCATTTTCAAGGAAGTGAGGGGGATCAAGCACTGGAACTCAAGTTTCTTGATCTAAATCTATTGTTTTCTATGATACCACGCAGCCCCTTAACCTGTCTTTTGTACTGGGGAAGCATAGACAGCATAGACAGTTACCGCCTCATGTGCTTTGCTCATTGCTGCAACCGTGGTGGTGCGTAGGGTGGGGATGGGAATATTTAGTGTTGGCGAAGGTACTCTTTAAAACTTTTTTTAAATGTTACATTTTCAGCTTAAGAGGCCTTGTCCTCATAAAACAAATTTGAGGTACCTTTATTCTTTTATAAGGGAAAAGAGAACATTTGGTAGAAGTGGAACGTACTTTTTAGCACTTAAAACATAATTAAGGGCATGCTATCATTTATAAGACCCAGGTGAAGTATTATCAGGATATAGTAATGTGCTAGTGGTTGATGCTTCTATTAAAAAATATAGGAAAGTTTATGAGTCTTTGTAATGGTATTTTCTTTAGCTTAGCTGTTGTGTTCATTTTTGTTGATTTATAGGCTTCAGAAGTGTGTTTCATCGCAGGAAATTAGAATTATTGTAGGGTAATTTGAAGTACTTCTGAAATTTCTTACTAAATATAACTCAGTTACTGTTTTTCAGTATTTTGGAAAAACTTCAATATATGTTTATAAGGGCTTCCTTATAGGAAAAAAAGAACTTCAAGTTGGTAAAACATTTATGCTGAGTGCTATTGGAATGTTTTTCAGGGTGTTTTTTTTTTTTTGTTAAAGAAAAACCATAACATGGAATCTCAGGGCCCCTTACAATATTAAAAATTATGAGGGTCTCAAAGCATGTCTGTTTATGTGTGCTGTATCTGTTACTGATTACTGTGTTAGAAATTAAAACTAAAAAAATTGAAAACCATGTAATAATTTTGAAATATATTCATTTTAACATCTATTTAATTTCTTTGAGAAGACCAGAATTTATTGTTTTGATTTATTTAGTCATTTAAGCCATTAATATTTTGTAGTTCTTGCTTAATACCCAACACTAATTTTGAATATTGATGGTTGTTGACACTCAAAAATCCAGCTCTTTTGGCCTGAGACTTCAAGATAAGGCAAAAGTAGTCTTGAAGTATATTAATATCTGTCCCTGTCTACTAAATACCTAAATAGGACTAAAGTATCCTATAAGTATATTAATATGAAACATTAGAGTGAGGGATAGAAATGACTGGCTTTCTTTTCTCTTTTAAAACTAACATAGGTTTCAAAAAGAGTACAGTACAACTTTATGGTACTAGGAAATCACAAAACCTTGTGTTTGATAAGTAGGCATAAGTATTATCATAAACTAGCTTTATTTGGTTATAGGCCAAACAAAAAATAGATTTTGCAGTATCAAAACAGGAGGGAAATGTAATTATTATATCTTTTTTAAAAAAATTTATTTATTTATCTTTAGAGGGGAAGGGAAGGAGAGAGGGAGAGAAATATCAGTGTATGGTTGCCTCTGCGGGGGACACACAATGTATCGAGTGTCCCCTGCCAGGAACTGGCCTGCAACCCAAGCATGTGCCCTAACTGGGAATCGAACTGTGATCCTGTGGTTCGCAGGCCCTCGCTCAATCCACTGAGCTACACTAGCCAGGGCTAATTATTATATCTTAAAGCCAGTCAAATTTTATTATTTTCCAGAAGTTTCTTTTATCTCTAAGATACAAGGTTTAATTTCCGTCCTAACCAATGTTGTTAACCTGTTTCTGCTGCTGCATGAACTAATAAGAATGATGGCAGGTATTTGTGGAGGGTTTACTGTGTTCTAGTTACTGTTCTAAGTACTTTATGTGTTTTAACTTTAATCCAGCGAACACTGTGGAGAGCTATCAGGAAACTGAGGCACAGAGAGGCTAATTAACTGGCCCGAGGCCTCTCTGCCCTGGAGTTGGGATTGAAATTCAGGAAGTCTGCTTTTAGAGATTTTGCCTTGAACCAGCCACTAAGCTGTATTGCCTCAACTAAGTGAACCAACTGAACTAACATCTGCAATTATAAAACAAACAAAATGGATATTGATCATATATTTAATTAAGATAATTTATAATTTAAATATTTAGCTAGAAATTAAAAATATATAAATGGATTTCTAATTATAAAAATAATATATATGAGAAAAATTTTAATAGTACATAAAACTTCTAAAATCTTTTGCCCATTTTAATTTCATTTTTAAAATAGACTATTTTTAGAATAATTTTAGATTTACAGAAAAGTTGAGAAGGTAGTACAGACTTCCCACACACTCTTATACCCAATGTTTCTATTTATTAACATCTTATATTAGTAAGGTACATTTGTTAGTGAACTGGTATTTATAATAATGATACATTATTAGTGAAAAGTCCATAGTTTATTCAGATTTCCATAATTGTCCCTAAGAGTCCCTGATATCTCTCCCAGGATCCTATTGTGCTATATTTGATCGTCATGTCTCCTTAGGTCCTCCTTGGTTGTGACAGTTTCTCAAACTTTCCTGATTATTTTTATAATTAAAAATAATTAATTTTTAATTATAAAATAATAACCAGATGATTATTATAATTAAATTATAATTGATAATTATTATAATTTTAACAATAATATTAAATAATTTAATATTGTTATTAAATATTATTATTACTAATATTATTGTTTAATATTGTTATTAAATCATCACTATTAGTGTTGACCGTGGTCGCCCGTCTTATAGCAGTTGTGAAGCATCTCTGCTGTGAAATCGCCCTTTTGTCTTCCCTGGACACTGCACTCCTCGAAGGGCAGGCGTCGTGCACGCGCTTCTCCTTGAGGACAAAATATCTGTCTCAATCGTTTGGAATTCTTCCATCCAAGAGATTTTTTTTTCATTTATTTATTCAATCACTTATTTGTGTTGGTATGGATTCATGGATATTCACTCTGTACTTTGGGTTATAATCTAGTATTACTTTATTTATTACTCAAATTGTTCCTCCTTTGGCCATGGGGGGCCCTTTCAGCTGGCTCTTGTTCATTCTTGGCATAACTCTTCAACATAACGGTTTGTTTCTTTAAAGCTCTTACTTTCTTGCACTACAAAGATGCTCCTAACTCATCTTACGGATTTCCTGCCCCAGTCCTAGAGTCAGCCATTTCTCTAAGGAGCCCTGGTTCCTTTTATTGGAGAATGGTATTAGACATGAAGATCAGGGTGCTAGGCATGTTCATTGTTACTGGAGTGTCATTTCGTTTTTAAAAACATTTTATTTATTTATTTTTAAAGAGAGGGTACGGGAAGGAGAAAAAGTGGGAGAGAAACATCAATGTGTGGTTGCCTCTCATGTGTCTCCTACTGGGGACCTGGGGACCTGGCCTGCAACCCAGGCATGTGCCCTGACTGGGAATCGAACTGGCGACCCCTTGTTTCACAGGCCCGTGCTCAATCCACTGAGCTCACCAGCCAGGGCTGGAGTGTCATTTCTTTTAGCTGAAGAAAAGTGTCATTTCTTTTAGTGTCATTCCCTCTCAGCTGACAGAGCAAAGAAATATATGTGTGTACACTGACCTGTAAACACATATCTATAAATATTTCTGGATATAGCCACCTATATCTATATTAAGCTAAACATGAATTCTTACTGAAGTGTCCAAATCTAATTCATCACTATGTATCATTAGAGCCTTTTTCCCCTGCTTAATTGTAAATTCCACACCAAAAGTGAGATACTCAGCTCCTACCATCCTCCATCCATGTCTTCAGTTTGTTCAGTTCCAGTACACATGGAGCACAGTATCATAATTGTTAACCCAAATCCTCGATGAAAACACTTGATTGGCTACAGTACAGTATTTATATGCACTTCTTTGCTCTCTTATAGACTCTATTCATTTTCAAGGCTACTTAGGCTAGCACTCAATACCCTGTATTTTTTTTTCTATTAAAAATTGTTGGTTTGATTAGTCAGATTTGTTCCTGAAGACACTCTGCGCTCTCTGCTTCCATCACTGCTATTTTTCTGTGCCTCTTAGAATACTCTTTGCTTTGCTATACACAGTTCCCAGCCTTGCCTGCTCTTATCCTACATATTTCTCTCTTGATAATGCTGGTGATGAATGGAATATTTGTTGGGTGATGCTAGAATTTCTTGTTTTTGTTTTTCTTTCTAGTGATTATCTTTTAACATTTCTGAAATTATATAATTATACAATTTTTTGTCGTTTTTTTTTAAAGCTGTTTCGATAGGGAAGCAGTTTAACATTAAGACCGTGCCCTCTAGAATTATGCTTTGTGATTTACATTCCGGTTCCACAGTTTAGTAACTTGATGAATTTAGGTGTGCCTCAGTGTTCTCATGTGCACAATAGAGATTTTAAAATTATCTACCTACCAATGTGAAAGCTAAGTGAGATAATACCACTTAAGTACTTTTAACAGTGTCTAGCACATAGGAAGCACTTAATAAATGTTGATATTACAAAACACTAGTGCTCTGTAAGGTTATAGAGAGGAAAATTACCTCAGACTATTGTATTTAAGGTGGTTGTCTTTTCAGACTTTGGAGCGTTATTTCAGGGGTTTTAAAAGTTAGGGGGTGATTTTACTTTTTGGTTCGCCTGGGATGGTGACCTAGGAGCATGCCTGTGAGTGTTGCTGTCGTGGTCATGAGTTGGCGCCCCTCCGGTGCTGGCTGGGGCCACTTGGGTTTGAATGAAATTTTACATATTCCTGACCTTTGGTTAGTATATCAGACACTGTAGGACTTTAACTCTGTTACCATATGTATTAAAAAGTATATTAGAATAAAAACACTAAGACACGAAACACCTTATAAAGTCTTCTCAAGAAATCTGGAGAGCATAATTACAGAAAATTGAAGAGGGTAGTGCTAATTCCAAGAAACTTGAAATCCTTAATGAATTAAAATGATTAAAGTTTTTGTTCTATACACATAAATTGTGTATAATTGCAGTGGTGAGAATAGAAGTGAACACATAGTAGGCAAAAATGGAGCCAAGACTTGTACTCAAAATGGAGCCAAGACTTGTACTCAAAATGTGCTTCAGAATGATCTCTCATAATTTAGAATCCTGAAACTTGATTTTGGAATCAATTTTAATTTTTTTTCCTTTTTAAGACTGTTTTAAAGAAGTCATTTATGTACGCCTGGATGAACTTCTCCGTGTTTTGAAGTCTATTTTGAATAAACATGAGAACCTCAATTCTCTTGACCTTCAAAATGCTACAGAAACCCTTATTGCAAAAGTGAAAGGTAAGAAAGGTACATTAAAAGTGGGTTGGTGAGGGCAAAAAAAGACCCAAGTGATACATTTTCATTCATGATCACTATAGAGCCATCTTCTCTCATGGCACTGATGTGATGTGTGTTAATAGGGGCTGTGTGTACTTCACTATTTAATATTCCTGCTGTCATACCTAAAATTCATCCTTCTAAAAATAAAAACCTTATTTGGTAGAAATCACTAAAAACATTAAGTAAAATAAACAACTGATATTTAAAATTTTTGAGCTGTTTGAAAGGGAGGCTATTGGTGTATAAAGTTGTTTTGTGAAGATGGTTGGTACTAGAAAATGGTCGTTCATAGTGACTCGGCTTAAACTAGGGAATCCAGTGGAGAAAGAGGAAGCTTAGATGGGAAACGATTTAAAGTATGAAAAATGAAACTAAAATTGTAAGATAAGTTTACCATGTATGTATACGTGTATATAGTGTGTGTGTAAAACATGTGCTAAAAGAACAAAAAATTGCAACATTAGTATCTATCGAAATGACTTGCCACCCCCAAATGGGGGTGTTATTCTGGACTGCAATATATAGGACGGACTGAGGGAGAAGTGAGTATTGGAGAAGGATGAGACTGGAGGCAGAGTTTATTTAGGAGATTGTTAGAAATAATAAACAAGATGAGGGTTGACAGTCTGGTCTAAGGCAGGAGGGAGAAGTAGGAAAAGTGAAATGTGGTTGTTAGAAGAGGTTGGACGTTAGTTTGATGAGACATACCACAGGCTGGATATGAAGGGTTAAGTTGGAGTTTGGAGTTGAAGATGTGGACTTGAGAGTTGCTGGTGTGTGAGTGGTAACGGAAGAGGGCGATGCCAATTCAGGGTGTGCAGAATAAAGAGAAGACTGATAGGAGATCCTAGAGACAGAGAGATGCTACCTGAGAAGTAAGGGGAGGGTTTGGAGAAAGATGTCATGAAATTTTAAAGTGCAAGGTGCTACAGAGGACCTTCAGTGAAAATGCCACTGATAGGTAATAGGAATTCAAGTAATCTAACTATAAAAAGTGACCCCCCTGGGGGTTGAGTAAGGAAAGGAAAGGTTAGGCTTGCTTGTGGAGCAGAATTACCTATCCTGACTCTCCAAGGTCAAGTAGGCATTTACTTTCTGGGCTAGAAGGCCCTCCCTGTTGGGGACTGTGATATAGGGCGCTTGCACCAGAACTTCGGATGTTGCAAAACATGATATAATTGGTGAATGCACTCGTAGATAGAGAGGGCAAATGGCAAGTGTCAAGGGATGAGGCAGGAAGAGCAAAGAATCTTTTCCATAAAGATAGTTCACTTACTTAAGAACTTCCTCCTCTACTTTTGACATAAATGTGTTTGTGTGGTTATTTTTTTCTGTATTTCATGCACTGAAAAAAAAGTAGATGGATTTAAATAGGAAAAATGAATAACTTGTGTTGGATCTTTAAAAAATTTGCTTAGTAGCCAAATTTGTTTTTTAAATAGACTGTTTATAAGGGCCATTTAACTTAACTTAGGGAAATTTGTGTCTATAGATAGTAAAATTTCCATGCTTGGAAATAGCAGCCACAGTTCACGCAATTGTTGTCAGTAGCTATTGTGTGCAGCCAGGATGTCCTGGGGAAGGAGTGTGCCTGTGCGTAGCTGGTGTCCACATCCCACGAGCAGACCTGAAGAAGGTGGCCTCTCAGCTGCATTGAAGATCTTTTTAATTTTTTTATTTTGAGGTAAAGCAGTCTTTTGAATATTATTTCCCTCTATGGCTGTCTTTACCCTTGGGATTATTGTTAGGATTTATTTTGTATTGGATGAAATTGAAAAGATTACTTTGTTGAGAGACTTACTCTGGTTCAATAGGATTCCATGAGACTGGATACTGGAAAACTTTAAAAATTGTGTTTTCTTTGGTGTTGAGCTTGTTTTTAAACACATGCCCCACCTCTGACACATGCACACTCTTTATTCTTGAGGTCATCTAAAAATACTGCCGATATCCAAGGTGAAAAACATTCAGTGACCTAAAAAAGTTGAGGTTAAATCAGAGCTTATTTCATTTTTTCATTTAATGATAATTTAGTTTTCAAACCCTGGAAAGGCAAGGGCAAGGTAGAAACCGTTTTTTGAATTTTGTTCTGGGGCATTTCCTCAGTGTTTTGCATAAGCCATCTACTTTAATATTTTCAAAAATCTATAAAGGTACATTTTTTATTTCTATTTTAAAGAAGAAAACATAAAGAAAAAAGTGTTGTAGGATCAGGAAGTTTCTGAATGTGGAGATTATCTTGTCTTAACCCCCTGATTGCATTTAGAAAACAACCATGACCCTGTTTTGGAGGTCTTAACTGTCAAATGCATTTTGTGAATATATACTATACTGTTAAAAATTACACATAAATACAGAGTAACTGTAGAATCAGAGAGGTATAATCTTGTTTGTTTTACAAGAGGTGTGAGTGCATGGAATTTATCCACTTCTAAGCATGATAAGTGAGAAAATGGAACCTGACTCCTCTCATTTTTATTTTAAATGTGAAATTTACTTTTTAATAACTTCAAATGAAAAATCCTTACTTTTCCTCATTCATTCTAGTAGTGATTTGTATTTCCTGTGCCTCCTCCTGTTTCCAAGCAGGAAGCTCAGTCTGACAAAATATTTAGAATATGGTAAGAGAGATACAGCCTATTTTTGAAGTAGGTAAAGGTCCCTTCAACATGCAGTAATTTATCATGTACTTATTTTTTGTGTTTTCATTAGTATTTACAGTTATTTTGGTCTCATTTGTAACACAATTTAAATCTCATTTATAATGTAAATTAAAAGGATTACTTAGGTTTTTCATGATCCGTGTTTGGCCTGTAATTGACAAATGAAAAAGAAAAGGAAGATCTGGTAAACATCCAAAATTATAGAAGCCTCATGTTTTCTTTCTGTTTTGAAAAATTAATTTTTTAATAGGCAACTCATTGACACAGTTGATCATGGAAATGGTGTAAAAGAGTGTTCAGTGGTGAATACGCCTTCCACCCAATCCTTTCCCTAAATAAGTGACAGCTGTTACTGGGTATTTGTGTTATCTTATCATGCATATGTAAGCAAATACAATATGTTCTCTTTTTTATCCTCCTTTTTGCACAAATGGTATCATCCTTCTTGCTCATTGTTCTGAGTTATCTGTACATAAAAGGTTTCCTTATTCTTTTGTTTTATTTGCTTTATTTTTCCAAAGCTGCATGATAATCCATTATAGTGGTGTACTATAATTTATTTTACCAGTTCACTACTAATAGATATTTGGATTGTTCCCAGTCTTTTTCAAACACTGCTTCAATGAATACATATGTAAATTCTTAGCTGGGCAGTTACTGGACCAGAGATCATGTGCATTTATATTTTGGGTATTGCCACATGCCCTCTGTAGAGGTTGGCCCTTCTGATAGCAGTGCTGAAAACCCTGATCTTCTGCACCTTGGCCAGGAGAGCTTTGTTCTCTGATTTTTGTGTACCCAGGTATAGTAAAAATTGGTATCTCAGTGTAAATTCGATTTGCATTTTTCTCATTTTGAGAGCAGTTTAGGATCTTTTTATATGTTTCAGAGCCATTCGTACATCCTTTTATGTGAATTGACCCTTTACCTGTCTACAAGTGAAATTGGTTCTAATCTTTGGTATAAGTTGCAGGTTTTCTTTTGTTTGTTTTTTGTATCTATTTCTGGTCTGTTATGTGTCCCACTGATGTATTTAGTCATTGCCAATACCACACTGCCTTTATTGTAGTTTAACAGTATGATTTAGTATCTGGTAAGGGTAGTTCCTCTCTGTTACTCTTTTTGTTCAGGATTTATTTTTCCATCAAGATATTTGAGTTGGCTTGTCTAGTTCCAAAAAATATCTTGCTATTTTGACAGTGACTGGAGTTAAATTTCTAAATTAAGGAGAATTTATATACTTAGCATTTCTGTCTGAGAATACAGTACATGCATTTCAGATTGCCTTTTATGTTTTCAAAACAACTTAAAGTTTTCATTTTGTAAATCTTGTGGCTTTTTCCCCCCTAGCATTTTTTCTCCATGCAAATGGTGAAATTTTTCTTTCATTATATCTTCTATTTCAATGATTTTCTTTTTTAAATATTTTATTTATTTATCTTTAGAGGGGAAGGGAAGGAGAGAGGGAGAGAAATATCAATGTATGGTTGCCTCTCATGCGTCCCCTGCCGGGAACCAGGAACTGGCCTGCAACCCAGGCATGTGCCCTGACTGGGAATCAAACCGCGATCATGTGGTTCACAGGCCTGCGCTCAATCCACTGAGCTACACCAGCCAGGGCTTCAATGATTTTCAAGTTAGTACACCATGACCAACATTTTTAAAGTATGAAAGAGACTAGAAAGAAAAATGAAAATGCAGAATTTATTAAATAACACTTAAGGATGTTTCAAAACTCCGTAGGTGTTATATAACCAGTTACTATTATGTGTATATGGTATACTCTGTCATGGTGTAAAATGTTTGTCTTAGTGAAGGTTGTGGTCAGAAAAGTTTGAAAGTTGTTATTCTAATTGGTAGTATGTATGAAAGCTATTTAGATAATTTCTTAAAGACATACTTAGTGTGTCTTAGTTCGTACTGTTGAGACTTAATAGGGAACCCAAGGGAGAAAATTATTTGAACCTGGAGCAAAATTTTGATGAAATTTTGAAGAGGGGCTAATAGCAGGGCACAAGTAGAGACAGACCCCAGTGAACAGTTGGTTATGTAGGCCAGGTTGTCTAGGGGTACCAGTGTGGCTTTTTGATCTAAGTCAGTGCTTATGGGAATGATAAGGAAGAAGAAATTTGTTTTAGAGGCATTTTGAAAGCTAAGCTATTGAACTAAGGAATGTATGGAAAAGAATAGTTTTGAGGGGCAGAGTAGAAAGGAAGATAAAGTACAGCTTAGTACCTGTTGAGTACCTTAATGCTGGTGGACATTGCAATGCTGGTGGACAAAGACTGGGAAGAGGGGGAAGGAATATATCAAACAGACCATTGGAAAGGTGGGTCTGGAGCTCCAAGGTTAAAATTAGACAGGTACAGGTAGTTTAAGGATTCATTCCTTTGAAGGTATGAGAGTGAACAAAGGTCTGTGGGGATAATATGTCGGCTGAGTGGAATGATTGTCTGAAGTACACGTTGTCTACAGATGTAGAATGTGAGGACACTTATGTTTACTAATTACCAAGCACTGTACTCTAAGTGCTTTACATTTATTTTCTCTGTTGTTCCTTTCCATAATATGCCATTGCACATATGGAGAAATCAAAGTTGTTAATGTATCCAGAGTGACACAGGAAGTGGTAGAGGTCAGATTTGAACTTAGGTCTGAAACTCCAAAGCCTGCCTTCTTCTAGTTGCTATACCATGTTGCTTCTAAGAGAGCAGAATACCTCAAGATGGAAGGAAGTATAGTAATAATAGTTGACATTATTGAGGATGTACTTAATGTATGCCAGAAACTGCCAAGCTCTTTTCATGGATTATCTCATTAGTCCTCAGCAAGTTTTGAGGTCAGTGCTGTGGTTATATCAGCTCCTGTTTTGCAGATAATGAAGCTGAAACGAAGTTTGTCCAAGGTTGTACACCTATTAAGTGGTAGAGTTGTTGAGCATTGCAGAATGGTCAGTGGGATGAAAATTTGAAGAAAAAAGCCCTCCAAGCTTGACTACTAGGAGGGTATTGTTGACAGTGTTATTTAGTGGTATTGAGTGAAAATATTAACTAACATTTATTGAGCATTTTCTGTGTCACAGCCTCTGTCCTAAGTTTATTCGATTTGTACAACAGTTCCCGAAATGCAGATTATTATTCCCATTTTACAAATGAGAAAACAGAGACACAGAGAAGTTAAGTTTACTTAACCAAGTAAGAGAGAGTCGGGGTTTAACCTAAGCAGACTGGCTTCAGAATGCATCATGTACCCAGGCAGCAAACTACTACCAGTGGGCTCAGTCTGGCCTGCTGCCTGTTTTTGTGAATAGTTACATTGGAACATACCCACTTTTGTCTATTTGTATATCATTGTATCTCATTTGTTTAAGTTTGGCTTCTTTAGGCAGAGTTGAATAGTTGCAACAGACAGTATGGTCTGAAAAATCTAAAATATTATCTAGCCTTTTACAGAAAAAGTTTTCTAACTCCCTGATCATCAATTAAACTGGATGAAAAGCCAAATCCTGGGGAATTCAGTCAAGACTATTTATAGCAGGCTGGCCTTACAGAAATGGTATGTTAGATTGGGTGATAGGTTTAAGAAGAAATATGGTAAAATGACATTTTTTTCACATAGGAAAGATTTAAGTATGTTAGCAAAAGAAAAAAAAGTCAAGTGAAGCTGTAAGAGAGAAGTGATGGTGATAAAGGTTTTTGGAGGGTGAAGGACAGAGTGGGAAGTTTATTACTAGAAAAGGAGCCAAAGACTTTTATATGGAAAACTGAAAAGAGCAAAAGAGATAAAGGATACTAGAAATATAGGAATGTTTTGCAGTAAAAGCAAGGGCAGTAATTGGAATTGTCCTGAGATGACATAACCTCTTTCAGGTGGGGCTGAAGATTAGGGAGGATAATGGTTGAAGTAATTGTCTTTTCATTACTCAAAATTATTTTAAAGGCTTTTTTTAGATTTTTGTTTATCCTTTTTTAGGGAGAAGGGCAGGGATGGAGAAAGGGAGAGAAATATCAGTGTGTGGTTGCTTCTTGCATGCCCCTAACTGGGGACCCAGCTTGCAACCCAGATGTGTGCCCCGACTGGAAATCAAGCCGGCGACCCTCTGGTTCGCAGGCTGGCATTCAATCCACTGAGATACAACAACCAGGGAAATTATTTTTTAATTTCCCAGCCATGCTTAGTGCTATGAAAAACTATATTTACAGGAAAGAGAGAATAAGTTTTTTTCTTTGCAGTCTAGCAGGTTAAAGTTTGGAAATAAGAGTAGGCTTTACATTTTTGCTCAAATAGTAATTATAAAGTACTATTTAAAGTCTATACTTTCCAATGAGATTTTAGAAACAGCTTTATTGAAGTATAACTGAAATTCAGTAAACTTCACAAATTGAAAGAGTACAGTTTGATCAGTTTTGACATGCAAGTTCTCGTGAAACTGTCCCAGTCCTTTTCCCTTCAGCCCTCCCCTCTGTGCCTCCCTGTCACCAGTTCTAATTAGTTGTGTTTCATTTTCATTCTGTGCAAAATACTTCCTAATTACCCTTTTTCTTTCTTGATCCACAAGTTATTTAGAAGTGTGTTAATTGGTTTTCTAATATGTGGGGATTTTCCAGAGATTTTTCTCTCATTTCTAATTTAATTTCATCTAGTCACAGAGCATATTTTGCCTGACTTGAATCCTTTTAAACCCATCGAGATGTGTTTTGTGGCCAATAATATGGTAAATATTCCCTGTTCACCTGAAGAGAAGGCATATTGTTGTTATTGGAAGGGGTGTTCTATAATTATCCAGCCAGTCAAGGTGGCTGATGTTCGTACTGATTTTCCATTTACCTTTTCTGTCAGTTACTGAGAGGGTTATCAAAATCTTTGTCTATTACTGTGAATTTGTATACTTCTCATTGTAGTTCTGTTCGTTTTTTGCTTCAGGCATTTTGAAATTTTTACTAGGTGCCCTTTTTGATAAATTGACTTCTTCGTTACTATAAAATTACCTTCTTTATTCTTGTCAGTTTCCTTTGCTCAGAAATCTACTTTGTGTGATATTAGGCGGTAAGTCAGGAAATTGTGGAGCTTCCCACGTTTGTTTCTTATCTATAGGGTTCTTGTCCTTTGTTGCTTGATAACCAGTGTCTTGGAAACCATCGTCTCATATGATTTGTTACGTGTTTCTTTTAGTTGTTCCAGGCAGAAGTATAAGACTTTTCCATCTTGGCCAGAGCAGAAAAACAAAAATACTTTAAAATTAGTTATGGTAACCAAGTTTTTCTTTTTGTTTGTATCTGGAATACTTAGGCGAATCAGATGAAAGGTGTGGACCTTAGCCCTTCCTATCTACAAAGGCTTATACATGTAAAATCTTGGTTGTGGGCTTAGGATTTAATTCACCCCTGCTAAGGGATCCTTGCTTTCCAGCAAGCGCTTTCAACCCTAGTTCCACATTAGGATCACCTGGGAAACTTTTAAATAAATATATATGCCTCACCCAGTCCTATAAAATCTGAGCCCTTGATGGTGGGACTTTGGTGTTAAAACTCCCTAGGTAGTTCTGATGGGCAGCAAGCTTAAGGACAAGTCTGTTTTAAGGCGGAGAGTCTTCCTCTCCGCTTGGGGTCTCCACCTTCCCTTTGGTGGCAAGGACCCTAGGAAAGGGAGGGTATAAGAAGCCAGATGCTTCTTAAACTCAACCTGACTCGATTGGGTTACTTTTCAAAAATTGCCAATTCTGTCATCAGATTTTGTCCTAATAAATCATCTGGATTTTTAGCAGAGATGCACAGAGAGAAGTTATAATAAGAGACCTTTTCCAGTTATGTTTCACAATTTGCTTTAACAAAATGCAAAATGTTAGAATATCCCTATGATAAACAAAAGACAGATATCAATTAACATGGACGTCTGAGCCCAAGGATCTGTAAGAAATAAAGCTATAAATAACTAGGAATTTAAATTTTCTAAAACATTGGGTATTTTTATGTGGCGTGCTTTGTATATAGGCTTTATGTTCTGTCAAATGTATGTATGACTTCAATTATTGGTAATTCATAGTGAAAACTGTACTTTGTATTGATGTAAGTAAGCCACAGGGTGTTTAGCTGTTTTTTAAAAGAATGCCATAAAACAAGAAGCAAGAGGAAATAGCACAGAGTGCTCTTGATGAGAGAAGTCTGGTGTAATGTGGACTCTGGGACCCCAAGATTGATTGGTTTCACATTGAATCACTTCTTGGATGTGTCAGACTATATACTGCATGACATAGTCAGTTTGGAATGCCAGCTACTTTTATGTAAGTTAATTCTTTTATATGATTTTTTTAATAAAAAGAGTTGAACATCATGTTTATTTTGTGTATTAAGCTGTTCATTTTCTGAATTTTCTAACGCTTGTATAGGTAATGGTAGATTTTAAAGCATTAAATGACTTTGTATAAGTGTAGATTAAAATATTGTGTCCATCATTGATTTTAACCAATCTTTCCCTATAGCTGTGAACTTCACAGACGTTAATGAAGAAAACAAAAACGACCTCTTCAGAGAAGTATTTTCTTCCATGGAAACCTTGGCCTTTACTTTTGGACATCTGTAAGTAGAGTTGTGTCATTTAAAGAATATTGGGCCTAGGTACTCTCACACTGAATTATGAGACTTATGCCACATAATTCAGTAGATAGATGTTAAGTATAGTATTAACCAATATTAAATATTATCCTGTTGGAAAAACTGTATCCTGTGTTGTTTTATTACTGCATATGAAAGTGTCTTTAGAGCTGCTTAAAAGCAGCATTCATTTGCAAATGACTCTGTGGTTTATGTGGATAGAGTCCTAGGAATTTATTTCTAAAAATTTAAACTGAAAAAAATTTATTCTGGATGACATGTTGAATGTAAATCTGTGACAAGAGTAGTGTAATGACTGTCTTTTATTTGTTTCTTTTTTTTTAACCTCCCTATATAGCCTGACAAACTTCCTTATGGGAGATGTAGGCAATGATTCGGTATTTCGACTGCCTGTCTCTCAGGAAAGTAAGGTAGGCCAAGTCTGTGGGAAAGCAAAACCTCTAGTATTTTTAACCTAATATTTTAATAATTTTCTAAGCTTAATCTCAGCATTACTATTTCATAGTTTTTGAATTTAGCAAGAAAAACATACCAATTTATATTAAATACGATTATTATCAGTTTCTGGAGCAAATATGTAATCATACTTTTTAAGTAGAACTGTCATTTAAAAGGACACATCTGATGCTAAGCAGTGTGGCTTAGTTGGTTGTAGTATCATCCAGTAACTAAAGGCCACCAGTTTGATTCCTGGTTGGGGCACAAACCCAGATTATGGCTTTGATACCTGATCAGGACGCTTATAGGAAGGCAACAAATCAGTGTTTCTCTTATATCGATGTTCCCCACCCCCTTTTCTCTCTCTCTCTCTCTCTCTCTCTTTCTTGCCCAGCCTTCCTGTCTCTCTAAAGCAATGAAAAAAAAAAGTCTTTGGGTAAAGATAAAAACAACAAAAGAAAATATCTGATAATTTTAGTGTCTTAAGTAATGAATCCATGTTATAAGGGCCAACATTTTAGAAAGTAATTCTTAACCATTTTTCTCTCTTGACATTGTCACAGATCTTAAAGAATGGTGGGAACTTAGAAAAATAATGCAAGAAGTAAAGAGGTGTTAATCTTCTCACAAATCAAAATACTTATTAACAGACCTGTAGGTCTTCAGTCCTCCAAGAGCTAGCTCCCCTATAAGTATGTCAGAGGATTGAGGTTCTGATTCCCAGTTGGAAGAAAAATTGCTGTGAAATAATAGAACATAAGAGAGAAATGTACATAGAATATTGCTTTAAAGATTTATAGTTGTAGTATTCTCATTTAAATAATTTTTTAACCAAATGCAAGATATTTACAAAACTGCATTAGAAACATATATTGATCATTTGCTGTAAAGGATGATCAAATCCAGAAAAAATTTCAACAAATATTTGGAAGTGTGCCACATATATAAAACCTGGAGCATTATATAAAAGTAATATAAAAGTTTCAGGTCTTTCTTAAAATGATAGAAAATATCGATGACTGCTTAAGGCATTTGTTATATGTACTATTGAGGAAAAAAATTGACTATTTCTAAAGACATCCATTAATGAATCAAGGAGGATAGTATATAAACCATATCAGAATGATGAAGAACTTTAAGATAGTTGAATATTAGTTATGATTTTTCTTCAGTGTTATATTTTCAAACCTGCTGCTAATTCAGAAGATATAATAAAAATTGTATCTGTGTGACAAGGCTCTGAATTGTTTAACTTTTTGGTGTGAATCATGTTTCCTGTTCCTGTACCTATGTATGTTATACGTAAATTTTATATTAATTCCCAGCAGGAAAATACCTTTTGCTTTCTTTTTTCTTTGGCACCTTGTTTTTCTTTTTTGATTTACCCTAGAGATTGAAATAAAATTCATGATGATATAATACTACTAATAAAATGTAGTTATTTTGTTTGATGAGTTTTGAAAAATATGGTTAAAATTAATAGTTGATATTTATTTGGTAGAGCTTATTATGTTCCTTGTGCTGTGTGAAGCCCATATTGTCTCAGTCCTTAAAATAGCCTGATGAAAGTAGTGTTCTTACCCTCATTTTGGAGATGGGCAAACCAAAGTCAGGTGAGCTTAAATATGTAGGTCAGTGTCCTACAACTAATAGGTGACACACTTGGACTGCAAACCCATGACTCTTTGATCCCCTTTGCATCATGTCCCTTTGTACTCTATATTGTCCAACAAAATGGGTCAGATTTATTTTCGATCTGACAATTTTCGTAGATAGCATTTTCTGCACTGTCCTATAAGGTAGCATCTTGCTACATGTAGCTCTTTAAATTAAAATTCATTAAAATAATTAAACTTAAAAATTTATTTCTCATTTACATTAGCCACTTTTCATGTTGTCAGATAGCGACATGTAACCGGTAGCTACCTAATTAGACAGTACACATATAGAACATGTCCATCATTTTAGAAAGTTCTGTGCTATGCTTTTCAATAGGCATTCAGAGAAAATGCTTGTCATATAATAAAATGGTGAAAGAGACTGGAAGAGATAGGTCTTTATCTTCTACTTAGATAGCAATCTATTTAGATTACTTCTTTAACTTCCTGACTAATGTTTTTGAGGTCTGTGGAATTTAAGTTTTGAACAGATTCATTGATGTTAACGAATGCTGTTAGTAAACAGTCTGATTCTTCATTCTTGGACCTTGAGAGCTGCTGTTGTGAAAATGCTCTATAATTCTTATAAAATGTCCCGGTATTTAAACAGAGTTCTCAGACCTTTTGAGTTCTAAATACTTAAACTTTTTAAGCAGGAATTATGTCAGAATAANGCTCTAACCTTAAATTTGTTTTCTTTCATATTGTAAGTCTTCTGAAAATGTTTCAGTGGAATCAGTGGACTCATCCAGTGGAAAAGGTAATGCTTTACATACCTTAAAGCTTTGCCAACCTTTTTTCAGTTACCTTCAATAAATGTTTGAATTTTGATAAATGTTTTAGATATCTTCTTGCTTAGTAACCTAATATATATTTATCTTAACATAAACTGAAACATAAAATTTTATGTGTAAAACTGAAGTAAAAAACTGACTAGAGTAGATAATGTGATCATGGAGACTGATCAAGAAGTATATTGATCTTGTAACTTGATGAATAAAAGAAATACATATTAAGATCAAAAATAGATTTTATCTTCTCTGACCACAGTGCTGTTAAACTAGAAATCAGTAACAAGAAAGCACTGAAAAACACGTATTGACATGGAAGCTAAAAACATGTTATTAAGC
>NW_028097054.1:0-784 GCF_014824575.4 Sturnira hondurensis
CTGTCTTTTACCAAGTGAAAATGGTGTGTCTCAGATGTAGAATTCTGAATTGAAACCATGTTTTCCATAGAACCATTGTAAACCCCATACTTCTCCCATATAGGAGCAACAGTTGGCCACAGTACATTAGAATTCAAAGACGCTTCAGCATCAGTTAAGAGGTGGGACGTGTACACCCAGTTGTCAGTACATATAGATTTTAGGTGCTTTCTGGCGTACTAGTATGTTTTGTTGTTCATTACACACATGTAGACTTTTTGAAAAAGAGTTTATTTATTTCTTCTAATGAGAGGGTAAGAGAAAGAGAAACGTCAATGGGTGGTTGCCTCTCACACGCCCACTCTGGGAGACCTGGCCTTCGACCCAGGCACATGGCCTGACTGGCAATGGAATCGATGACCCTTTGGTCCCCACACTGGCACTCGGTCCACTGCGCCACCCTAACNAATGTATACTTCTGGAATAAAAATTGGGGGGGCACTAATGGATGTATGAACTGCTGTATGGATTTAAGCATTGATAAGGATGCACTGGAGAAGTGTACTCCCTGATCTTGATATGTTTTTTTTTTTTTAACCCTCAGAAATGCTGTACATCGTTCTAAATTATCAAGCGGCCATCACCGATTTTGGGGTCACTTACGGGGTGGAGAATCTGTGCTGTGTATAGGCGCCCATGCAGCCAATGTGGAGGAAAGTGCAGTGATTGGGATCCTGTTTCTCAGCCTAGTATTTTTCCGACCAGTAGCTTTTTGAAATAATTGCTGTTTAGAGCCATTTCAATT
>NW_028097055.1:0-560 GCF_014824575.4 Sturnira hondurensis
AAAAAATCAAAGAGCACAATATGTTGGCACTACTCTCGCATACGCGATCATATTTCTCCCTATAATATGGGAGAGAAAATGAGAGGCAATCTAAATATCTGTTCTGCTTCCTCTGTCGTGCATTGTCGATTTGGGTTTGCGGTAAAATAAGACAGAATGAGAGGCAGTCATTATATAGAGAGCACAATATGTTGGCACTACTCTCGCATACGCGATCATATTTAATAGGCAATCTAAATATCTCCGCTGCTCTCTCTCTCTGTCGTGTATTGTCTTTTTGGGTTTGCGGTAATATAAGACAGAGAACGAGAGGCACTCATTAGCACAATATGTTGGCACTACTCTCGCATACGCGATCATATATTGTGCTGTATTTAACGTTGCAATGAATTTATTTCTGATTAGCGGCAACTTGAATATATTATCATCTCGTTCATCCGCCACCATTTTGGGTTGCCAAAAAATCAAAGAGCACAATATGTTGGCACTACTCTCGCATACGCGATCATATTTCTCCCTATAATATGGGAGAGAAAATGAGAGGCAATCTAAATATCTGT
>NW_028097056.1:0-812 GCF_014824575.4 Sturnira hondurensis
CAGCACAGGACATGAACACAGGCAGCAGGGTGGTGCTTTTGACTCCAACACTGGAGTAAAAACTTGGGAAGCACGTGTTCCCTAGTTGGGAGTTTCCATCATGAAACAGAGTCAGGGCACAGGGTCTGCTGTGGAGCTTGTCTGTAATAAATCACACATGGTGTCCACTCAGAGATTTGTGGGGGGCACATCACATGTGATAGGCTCTCACTGTGAGAAGGTGACAGGAGAGGGGCTGTGTTAAAATAGGGTGGGAGCAACCATTTCAGACAAACCACCTGGTATGTGTTCCTTCTCCAACCTGTGCAGGGTGTGGACTCAGCAGTCACCTTTGCACTGGGCCCCTGACATTACATTTCCCAGAGTTGATCACACACCTAACAGGGAAGATGTATCCTGAATACTTGATTGAAAACTGCAGACAATCTTAAAATTTTCACCCCCACATGCAGCTAAAGACTAACTTTGGTTGTCTGCAATGATAGATGGTTGTCCCCTCTAGTCCTGTACCTGCATTTCTCCATATGTCTCAGACACCCCTTGCCTTCACCCTTACTCAGGGCAATATTTAGGTTTCCGCCTGAATCTCTATTTCATAAGTAACATTTTTTACTCTCAGAGTAACACTAGATTTTGCTCACTTTGTTCTTTTATTTTTAGAGGGTAATTCAAAGGCAATCCTGCAGTAAGCAGCTACACAATGAATCATGAGGACACCATGCTGAGTGAAGAGACACATGCACACCTGAGGAAACACTATACAGTCTGTCTTTCATCAGGACTCTCAGACAGTCCAAGCCCAGCTGCTGGGG
>NW_028097057.1:0-1106 GCF_014824575.4 Sturnira hondurensis
ATTCATCCCAGGGATGCAAGAATGGTTCAATATTCATAAATCAGTAAATGTAATACATCACATAAACAGAAGCAAAGACAAAAACCACATGGTCATATCAATAGATGTGGAAAAAGCTTTTGATAAGGTACAACACCCATTTATGATAAAGTACTCAGCAAAGTGGGAATAGAGGGAGCTTTCCTCAATATAATAAAGGCCATATATGAAAGACCTACAGCCAACATCATACTCAATGGGCAAAAACTAAAAGCTTTTCCACTAAGATCAGAAACGAGACAAGGTTGTCCACTTTCACCACTTCTATTCAATATAGTATTGGAAGTTTTAGCCTCAGCGATCAGGCAAGAAAAGGAAATAAAAGGCATCCAAATCGGAAAGGAGGAAATAAAACTGGCATTGTTTGCAGATGACATGATAGTGTACATGGAAAATCCTATAGTCTCTACCAAAAAACTGCTGGAACTCATAAATGAATTTGGCAAAACAGCGGTATACAAAGTCAATATCCAGAAATCAAACACATTTTTGTATACCAATAATGAAACAGCAGAAGCAGAAATCAAGAAAAAAATCCCATTGGATATAGGAAAAACAAAAATAAAATGTCTGGGAATAAATCTAACCAAGGAGGTTAAAGACCTGTATGCAGAAAACTACACAACACTGAAGACAGAAATCAAGGAAGACACAAACAAATGGAAACATATACCGTGTTCATGGATTGGAAGAATTAACATCATCAAAATGTCCATACTACCCAAAGCAATTTACAGATTCAATGCAATACCTATTAAAGTTCCAATGGCATATTTTACAGACATAGAACAACACTTCAAAAATTTATATGGAACCATAAAAGACCCCGAATAGCAGCTGCAGTTTTGAGAAAGAATAGCAAAGTAGGAGGGATCACAATACCTGATATCAAACTGTATTACAAGGCACTGTAATTAAAACAGCCTGGTACTGGCATAAAAACAGGCACATAGACCAATGGAACAGAACAGAGAGCCCAGAAATAAACCCAACTCTTTACAGTCAATTAATTTTTGACAAAGGGGGCAGTAACATAAAATGGGGTAAAGATAGCCTCTATAACAAAT
>NW_028097058.1:0-549 GCF_014824575.4 Sturnira hondurensis
TACTCTGTGCCAACTGCTCAGGTGGGATGCTCTGCTTTAGGGACGTGGCTGAATGAGTGTGAGATGAAAGTGCTGCCCCTTTGGAATCCACTCTGAGGACACCTGGGGGCTGTAAGGGCTCTGAACAAGCTAAGGCATATCTAACCCAGTGGAAAAATGTCACGACATTGTGCAGAACATAAACTCAACAGTGACCCCACAATGGCACGGTCAGGAGCACCACTGCTGATGGACAGATTAGACTTTACAAGTCTCTCACTTAGCGAGGTTTGGAAGCAAAAACCCTAAGGAAACCCCCAGGGTTCTTGTGCAATTTAGGGTAGAAGGGCAGAGTCCATTTAATAAAGACATTTAGGAGCCTGTGGGATTAACTGGAAGAAAACTAAGACTTTGTCTCAAACTGCTGGGACAGATGATTGTGGGTGCATTTGAGGGAGGGCTGGCTGTCTCACATGCCTCCCCATCAGTTTAGGCAGCAGGTGCTATAGGGCCCTGCGACGATCTTGGACCTTTCCCACAGTTCCTCTTCCATAGAGAACAGCCCTCTCT
>NW_028097059.1:0-969 GCF_014824575.4 Sturnira hondurensis
CTCCTCCTCATCCTCTGTGACTAGCTCCAGTTTCTTAGCTCATATAGGCAATCAGGGCAGTCATGACTAATCCCCAAGTCAGCAAGTCCTGAACTCCTTGGCCCAAGAATTGGGAATAGCCTTCATGGCTCTGAGAGCAAGTTGAGCACTTTGAGTAAAAGATTGAGGATTAAACCTGGCTAATCTACAGTGGAAGCAAAGTCACCAGATCCAAAAAGCATAGGGAGAGTGAGTGGATAATTTGTGTATTTTTGGCCATTTGGTTATTGGCTCACAGAGAATAATCCAAATGCCAGACTGTAAACTAACCAGGGGTTAAGAATCTCCTGGCCAGGGCAATCCAGTCACAAGGGGCCATTCTATAGCTGTCAGTGATGGCTTGAAATAGCCCACTAGTATAAAGAGACTGATGCACATTTTCCTTAATACTCTTTTTAAGCCCCTGTAAAGAGAAGAGAAGGGTCTCATGGACATTTATTTGGTCCTTGACTATAATGGGGAAAGCCAAATGGGCATTTAAACCCCTTGTCTCTGCTGCCTGCTGAAGACATTGCCCCATAGCCTTGACAGGACACTGTCCCATAGCGCTTTCCTGGACGAACCAGAAGGTATATGAAGTCATTTTAGAGGTTCCTATAAGGCCCCTACAGAACTCAGTAACTGATTCCAGACCCCCTCTCAAGGTTCAGACTCACGTGGTAACACGCAGTTTCTCAAGTCAAGGGGAGGAAGTCCCTTTTGTTTTTGGAGCTTGACAAATTCCAAAGGCTTTTATACAAAACCTGTGACTGACACTAAATTCTTCTGGAAAGTGATCTTCAGAGTCCAGTCAAAACTGAAACACTCATTCACTATCTGCTTTTCCTTATGAAGGAGGGTGAAGGGAAAGGTGCAATAGAAAGGAGTGCAAGAAGAGACCTGAAAGAATCTGCTGAGTTGCTTTTAAATAGCCCTGCAACCAGTTATCAT
>NW_028097060.1:0-903 GCF_014824575.4 Sturnira hondurensis
GACCTTCTCACTTCAACAAGTGTACACAGTAAAATTTTGCGAGCTTTTTTTTGGTTTCAAGGAGTACTTTATTAGGTAAAGTTAGTGTAAACAACATTCAAATCAATGAAATTCAAAGAAAACAGTAAAAGCATATTTGTAGCCATAGTAATCACTTTAATCACAAATAAAGTAAGGTCTCAATTACTACCTAAACAAACACTCTTCTCTCTGGCTCTATTGAAAGTCTGAACAAAAAATACTGCAGGTATTGGAAGGGAGACCAATGCTGTATCTGTTTGAGGCTGCAGAAAGGTAAATGGCATGTCCTGACTGTGGCATCACAACATTGTAGCCTGAAGAAAAGTAATTTGGCTGATGTGTCCTGCAGTGCTCTGTATGTTTGTAATTGTGCCAACACATTAAAAGTCTCATTTCTGTCATAAAGAGAGTAATGAGTTTTCTTTATGACAGATTATGTTTTACTGAGTCACGTGTGGTTTCTCCATTTCAGAGCTACTGCTACAGACGTTCCTCGTCTGGGGACAGCTTCCTGAGATACTCACTTTGCTTTCCCTGACTCAGTTTGGTCATTGAATAACAGCAAAAGTCAGTATACAGGGCAAGTGAAAGGCCCCTCCCTGAATCTGGGGTGAATCAGCTTTCCCTATCATTCAAATCTGATGCCACACTAAGTCAGTGGGTACCACACTTGGCCAAGAGCATTATTTACAACTTAATGTGGGATTCTATGGGTAAGACACTTTTATTTTCATTTAAGCTTATTAAATTATACCTAGAAAAGGGATCCCAAATTCTGAGAGTGTTTGTGACCAACTGAAACACAAGTGTGCCCTTGCAAAAGTCGCCATCTGTCCAGGTTTGAAATCTCTGCAACATGACTTCAGTGTGCTATTTTGCAAA
>NW_028097061.1:0-755 GCF_014824575.4 Sturnira hondurensis
CCCTAAAATATTTTAACAGTAGTCAGTAAACAATTCAAATATTAGTTTCATATTGGTAGCAGGTCAACAATGTACACACTTATATGAAATTTAATTTAATTATCATTTTTTCTTTGAACACACACCACCTAATGATGTGAAAGCTTCCAAACTAGACCCACTTGAGTACTGGTTTCCAAGTTGGACATACTTGAATTCCAGTCCTGGATCTACCATTATTAGCTGTGTGACCTTGGGCACATGGCTTTATAATTTTCTCCTTTGCAACAAGGACAAAATGGTGCCTACCTAGCTAATGTCATGCTGAAGAATAAATGTGATAATGTGTGCAAACTGTGAGATGCAGTGCCTGTTCATAACTATGATGGGGAAAGAATTGGAATGAAGTACCTTTGTAGTGTGATTTGTGATTTAAGGTGTGATTTACGTAATGAAGAAGTTGAGAGGACTTTATACTCAACCATCATTGTCTTTCCGGAAAAAAAGTTTTCTGCCTATCAGGAAGCTCCAGATTAGTGACAAAACTGCTGTCTGCTCTTATATTTCTGTTTTTCCAGGGAGACTTTATGTCCTTGGAAGTCAAATTGAAGCAAGTCAGAACTACCTATTTTTCTTAAATCAGGGCTCATTACTCATCACATCATAAAATGAATCATGAATACCGACAATGAGATGGCTTAGGGTCTTGCTTAAGTATTCAGGAAAAATTAAAACTACAATGAGATACCACTTTACACCGGTGAGAATGGCTATCA